>NC_049204.1:62777369-62819301 GCF_013347855.1 Anguilla anguilla
TTTCTTTCACTTTTTTAGCCACAAACCTAAGAGTGCACACTCGCGGTATACATTCAGCATCATGCGTGTATAATCTCATGTAGGCCTGCTGTAGATGAAACCAGCAGGCGGGGATCTAAACTGTCATACCGGGAGAAATGAACGCATACATGCGCAGGAATCTTGTCATATTCGGGCTAATCACTGTTGCTTGAGGAATCATCAATCACCTGCGCCACGTGAAGCTCTTACCGTTGGGTGCGCGTGCAGATGTAAAAAAAAAAACTGTGGTAGCCTACTGTGAGTTACAGGGATGATGGGATTAGGGGTAAGGGACAATCGATTAAAATGGTCATTGTTGCATTAGTTTTGCACGTGAGAGAGGGGGAAAAAAAGAGTTTATTTGCGGCGCCAATGTTGCGCAACCCTAGAGTTGCAGCCTCTGTTTAGCGCAGATAACGTCGGGGATGGCTAGTAGGGTAATTACGGTCCTGGTGTTGTCAAAGCCTTCTGTTCGTTATAGATTGAGATAACAGTTTTAACGCGTAATCTTAAAGTTTATTGACACTTAAACGTTCGCAAAAATCTAAGTATAGAGACAGAACTGGACCACTGGGTTTCATGTTCCAAATTCCAATCCATTTAGTGTGACTTATCAGCAGATGTGGAGCGGCTTAACGCTCAGAGATGAAAGGAGAGGAGGCTTCTGATTCTCAGCGTGCGGAGGGGTGGTAACATTTAAAAAAAAACGTGCCTGATCAAAGACATACAGAGGATATGACAGATGTTAAATATTTAGAAGGACTGGGAATAGATGGCAGCATGTGCACGCGGGTGTGCGTGGGCGCTCACCTGTGTTTATGTTCCAGTTATGCCAGTACGACCACAGTAAGAAATACAGGAGGCCGTGCTATTCATTAAATAATCAAACAGTACCGAAGTTCAGCACAGAAATGAACGCTTTCAACCCAGTTTCACATTTATGGAAGAAAGATGCTTAATCCCTAAATCGTTTGATTTTTATCGTTTTATGTTCCTCCCTCAGACAGATGGGTAGAGATTTTGGTTTTAAAATAACCATTTAGACAGATGATTCATACTGAAATCCTGTACAGTACATTTTGGGCAAGCTTCAAAAAGAGAGTTTATAATATTGTGTTACAGAGGCGAGACTCACATAAGCATTAGTTTAACCGATTCCAACTTCCATTTGGTTCAATCAGAATAACATTCACAGTCTCTTACGGATTTTAATGGGCTAAATGAGCTAGGTAATACAGACCACTATATATTATAAAATGGCTCTTTTAACCTACTGCATTAATTTTGGAATGGTGCTACAGAATACAGGGTGGACTGCCCACTGTCTGGTTCTTAGAGACCATATATACCAAAACTAGCCATCCTTTTTTAAATTCAGATGGGCAGGATTGTTTTCACATGCTGGTTTCTATGAAATGATACCATTTAAAATGAACATTTATGAGGATACCTCATATACTGTAACTCAACACGGCCCATATTCCTCTCTCTCTCTCTCCCTCCCTCTCTCTCTCTCTCTCTCTCTCTCAGAGGGGTACCTGTTTATTTGTGAGTTTTACCCCCAACACATTGCACATTGATCTGGTAATCTGTTCCCCTAAATCACATGTCTACTTGCTTCAGTTTCTCAGCTGCTGCATCAGACATGGATTTTCACTTGGTTTCCAATAGGCTGGATCAATTTAAAAAGTGTCAGTCAGCCTTCTATTACCCTCAAAATGTGCTTATGGTTCATTTATGGTTTTTCCTTCTTCTTTTTGTGATTTAAATTTCAAAGATGTATGATTTTCACTCACTCAGATTTGAACATAGTAGTTTGTTCACAGACAAAGGAATTCCAGGAATTGTGCCCCCTTGTGGATTCTGAAGGTCCTGGAAACCTCAATTACTGTCACTGCAAGTAAAAAAAAAAAGAAGAAATATATATATATGTAATTATTTTGCTGTTGTTGTTGTAGTTGACAGTCTTTCATTAAGTACATGTTCACACATTCACAACATATTTTACGTTTCTTTTTTTTTTTTTTGGGTTGTCATTGTAGTTGCCCATATTACATTTTAATGTTGAAAACCACTAGATGAACAAATTGCAAGGGCAAAAAAAAAAACCCAAAAACAAAAACATGATACTTCCCTTTACTATTGTAGATGTGGTACTGTGGATCACAATAAGAAAGGCCAGACATTGTATTGCAGTGCCACGTTTACCACAGCTTGAAGTGCATAGCGATAATTTGATAATCTGAAGCCCTAGATAAATATGAGTGTAATCCTGGGCCTCTTTTTCAACATGGCGGCATGGTGGTGCTGGAAGGATGTCCTTGTTTCACACCATCGCAAAGGGAAGGCGGTGGTCTGCCACGCTCGGGCTTGCAATGTTGTGCAGAGGAGTGAAAGCGGGATGGCGTCCTCAATAATGAAGCAACTCAAAGAGGAGGATCAGAGGGCTGCTTTGTGGGGAAAAAAAAAACGGGCTCGGATTTGGAAGTTTGACTTAATGAGCAGCATGTGAGGAGAGTGTCTGTTTCCAATGCCGAAGAGGCATTCTCCCTGCTCGGTTTGCTGTTTAATACAGTGCAGAATGAGATCATTAACACTTGATTTAACAATGGCTAATTGTTCGTGTGGTTCATATGAGGGGAAGCAATTGCACATATAAGGATTACGTATGAAGTCGACAACACGTCTGTATCTAATGCTGCATTTTTTGGGGCTCAGGCTCAATCTTGCTTAATTTTTTCATACTTTCAGTTTTTTTTTTTTGCGTGAAGAGCCTTTGTGACTGTGTCTTTGTAAAAAGCAAGTTACAAAAAAAAAATAAAATAAATGAATTGAACCATGTTCTGGATACTCTGCATTATCTGAGTTGCGTAGTCACTTCAGACACACAGAAATCATTTAGACCACGCGGCTGGTGGCTCGGTCTGGGACAGGCCTTCTTAGTAAAACTGCAGAGGCAAGAATCACGATCAACATGATCAGCACAGCTCTGGTTGCTGTCCAGACACATTCTTCTCACAGTTTGGTCCGGCTCAGATAAATTACAGCGAAAAGATAAATACCGCTGACTGCCAACGTTTTTCATCCTTTCTTTTAAACACGGCCCAGGTTCACATCGTTAGCGGTCGGTAAATTGTTGAAGGAGAATATCGGGGTGCGGCGGAATGTTTCGGTCTTCAGAGCTGAAACGCAATTTTAGGTGAAACGGGTTTTGTCCAGTTTCGTCAGAGATCAGAGTTTGGTAGGTTGCATTTGAGGCCTGGGTGCAGTTGTGCTTGTGTTGTTACCCTCGGCACAGTGTAGCATGATTCGACGAGGTTCATCAGACCCTCAGATGACAGGACAAATGGGGGTGGCCTCGGTGTGGGTGGGGATCTGATAACCGACTTGTGATGTAAGCATGAGGGCTGGATGTAGCAATTCTGTTCAGTCAATTCACAAAACTGATTCAAAGTCAGTTTACGAATGAAAAAATTCCCACAATGTTCTGTAAGAATTTAGTTTGAATTCATGAATTGAATCTCAATATCATGAATCGACTGAACTGAGATAGAAGGGAAGGGAAACCTGTTAGACGTCATGACGACAGGGCAAGCTTATCTCATGTTCTGTTGATGTACACAGTAGGCCACAGTAGCTGGGCTCCTTAGAGGGAAATTAGATGCCAGCTCCAAAAAAAAACAAAAAAACAAAAAAAAAAACAACTGATGTTATCTCTCAGGATTTGCCCTGGAGAGGATGAACAGATAACGCTAATGACCGATAAGGAATACAACGTGAAGCGAGTGCAGCTCTGGTCTGTGAGCCAGACGGTCTCTCTGGAACGGCCCTGAGGAGGGAAGACCCTGTGGTGGGTCTCCTCCTCTGCGGCAGTTGTGCAGTACGCATTGAGGGAACTCCTGAAGGTCGGAGGAAGGCGGAGTTTTAAAGGGTTTTTAATGAGCGGGAGGGGGGGGAACGACTGCAGGTTTGTGCGTTTGAATAAAACGGATGATGGATGATGTGTGTGGGCACGCATGGGTGTGGGTGTTTGTGTGTGTACATGCACGGGTGGGCGTGTGTGTGTGGGCACGCGTGGGTGTGTGTGCGTGCGTTTGTGTGTGTGTGTGTGTGTGTGTCGGCGTGGAGTCGGTGGGAGAGCGGGGCTGCCAGCAGGATGCAGTGATAACGACGCTCACTCTTCTCTGTCAGTGAAAAACTGTCAACTCCAGGGGACTGCTGTGATGCTGATGGGGGATGATGGTACCTCCCACAACCTTGAGGAAGTGTGTGTGTGTGCGCGCGCGCGTGTGTGTGTGTTTGGGTGGGTATGGGCGGGTGGTTTGCTAAACAGGCCTCTGGATTAAAGTAGCAGTCGATCCCATTTGACACGCAACACCCCAGGCCCAGTGGTGGCTTAGCAAGCGGGTGGTGTGTGTGTGTGTGTGTGTGTGTGTGTGTGTGTGTGTGGGGGGGGGGGGGGGGGGGGGGGGCTGGATAAGGCAGATTAGGGCCTCTGCCCAGGAGCCCCTCAGCTAACTGGCTGCTCTCTGGTGGAGTTGGCCGCTCCCTCGAACCCAGGACCGAGGTCACTGCATTCAATCTGCACCAAGGACCAGAGCTACACTGTGACTTTACCTCTCCTTAGGTATCATAAGGCCTGGTTCTCTGTACTCTCCAAAGCAAGGAAGACATTCTCACATTTCTTCTTCTTCTTCTTCTTCATCAACTTCATATTATTTTTCTTCTCTCTGTCTCTCTCTATTCTCTCTCCATCTCTCTCTCTCTCTCTCTCTCTCTCTTTCTCTCTTTCAGAGGGATTCTGGGACTGGTCTGGTTTAAATCCGGATGAGGCAGGGCAGCTGTTTGGTTTGGCTTAAGGGAGATGGCACACGTTTGCTTCCCATACACAGTTTAGTCTCGCAGCGAACAAGATAACAAACACACATGTTCCTCGCCCGCAATAACAGTCGCACGCCAATGTTATCTTCAGCGTGACTGTTCATATATGCAAGAAAAAGAAAAAAAAGGAATGGAATTTTGACAAAAAAAAATGACAAAGAGTTCTATATATTATGATAGCGTGGAGTATTGGAGAAGACTTCAAGCTGTCGGAAGCAGGGTTCCCTGTCAGCCGGTAATAACGGAGGCCTCTCTCTTACAGGGCCCCGCGCGTGAGCCGCGACTCGCACCGCCGTGTAAAGGTCAGCCAATCAGGGCCCGCGACAGGTGCGCGGCGCGTCGCGTCACTCTTCCCTGACGCGCGGGGTTTTCCGAAAAAAAAAAACGAGCTCCACCGCTTCCAATTACCGCTGGAGACGGAGAGAGAGACTGGGCTCGTCACCTTAATGGGGGGGGGGGGGATGGGGGCGCACCGTCTCAAAGTCACTTTTGACACGTCTGAAGGGGAACCGGAGAAAAAAGAGAAAAAAAAAAACATTAATTGAGGCTTTTATTTAACGGGGGAGACGCTTGGGAAGGTGACTGTTAAGCACTTGTAAAATCTGACGAATCGTAGCCTGGAGGCGGGTTAAATTAGCCCTGCTCTGTTCCCTCTGATAGACAGAAACTGCAGACAGACAGAAAGGGAGAACTAGCACTTATTTGTCACGTTGCTGGCACAGAACTGGCGTCAATTTTCACTGTTCTTGATGGGGGTGCTCATTTTATTGTCTCAATATTGTTTCTCAACCTTAACCTGACATGACTGGAAAACACTTAACCACCTGCTTTAATTATTCTTCCCCCGATTGAATGAGATTAATGCCTTCTCACCTATTTCCAGGAGTCCAAGTACTTTTAGCTAAGATCCCTGGCGCCAGACGTGCACTTCAGAGGGGTGGAGCTCACCCAGACTGAAGCTCCACAGCGCCCCCTCTGGTGCTCTGAAGAAGGACACCGAGTCCATTGAAGGTCGCCTTGCCCATTGCAGTTAGCTTTACCCTATCGCCCTGTCCAAACTCTGTCAGCTCGTGCAAGTTCTGCCATGACAGTGGAAACCAATGGGACGTAATGCATTAAGATAACCACCCTGGGCATTGCTGAGGCCTTGTTTCCCCAAACCTGGCATCTGACAGATCCAAACAGTTAACTTTGTTTGGTGACTCAGCGGGGGAATGACTCTGTAACGGTTAGCATTGGCGGCGCATCCGCTGCGTCACTGTGGGAGGAACGCAGGGGAAAGCGGCCCTTCCGAATAAACAGGCGCTTTCTCAGGCCGCCCGTGTTTGTAAACTCCCGTCAGGCCCCCTCAGAGCGCACGTACGCGACCCGCCGTCCCCTCCGCTCGTGTGGTTCGTCCGAGCGCCGCGCACCGGGTTATTTACTTTCTGTAACGGCGAACCAGCTATGGGGCTGTGCAGGTCAAAGATACGGCCCCCGGCCCCCGGCCCCCGGCCCCCGTCGCACCCGCGAAATGTCACAGGCAGCCGCCCAGGTGCACCTGCCACCTATCAGAACACAACGCTGCTTTTTTACCTGCACTGTCCTCACAGTTCAGGGTGAATCTCAAGGACATGGACTCAGCATAAACACACACACACACACACGCACACACACAGACTCTCTCTCTCACACAAACACACACACACACACAGACTCTCTCACACACAAACATGCATACACACAAAGACTCTCTCTCTCACACAAACACACACACACACACAGACTCTCTCTCCCTCTCTCTCTCACACACACACACACACAGACTATCACACACACACACACACACACACACACTGACACTAAAAAGGCATAACTGCCAATGGTGAAGGTGAACAGGGGTCTGTACGGCTCCCTGAGTCACCGACATTGAGATTTTACCGTGCGGAAATCGCATGGGGTCGGGAGGGGAAGCGAGGAGAACGCCCGGCTTAAAGTACAAAAATACCAGTCGTATAATGGAAGCAGCGCCAGGAGAAAGTTCACCGCTGAATTTTAATTCTCGGCAAGCTGCGATTAAAAAGAAAAATAAATAAATAAATAAATCTTTTTTTTTCTTGTGTACGGCTCAGCCCTTCTTACTTTTATGGACTCCTGGCGTTGTCATAAAGGAGGATTCGCTCCATAGATCAGCGTCAGCGTCCGCGCTAAACTGCGCTAACGACAGTAATGAAGGCGTAAATCAACAGAGCGCGCTGCTGATCTGCCTGAGGACTGCCTGCCTCTGCCTAACTAAGCCCAAACAGAAAAAGGGAGGGGGGGGGGGGGGTACGCTTGCCCTGTCATCTCACCCCCCCCCGGGCACGTGGGGGAATGGGGGCCAGCTTTTTGTCAGTGATGATTGGTGTGTGTGTGTGTGAGTCTGTGTGTGTGTGTGTGTGTGTGCTTGTACATGTGTGTGTGAGTGTGTGTCTGTGTGCATGTGTGCATGTGTGTGTGTGTCTGTGTCTGTGTGTGCATGCATGTGTGTGTGTGGGTGTGTGTGTGTGTGTGAGTCTTTGTGTGTGTGTGTGTGTGCACGTGTATGTGTGTAAGTCTGCGGGTGTGTGTGTGCATGCATGTGTGTGTGTGGGTGTGAGTCTTCACGTGTGTGTGTGTGTGTGTGGGTGTGAGTCTTTGTGTGTGTGAGTGCATGTGTGTGTGTGCGTGTGTGTGTGTGCTTGTGAATGTGTGTGTGCGTGTGTGTGTGTGCTTATGCATGTGAGTGTGTGAGTGTGTGTGTGTGCTTGTGCATGTGAGTGTGTGTAGAAGAGGAGACTATTGATCGTATGCAAGCTGTGCAAAGGGCACCACCACAGTTCACTGCGGCAGCAGCCGAACTCCCTCTCAGCAATTTTTTTTCACAGACAGATCCCCCCAAATTAAAGAAACGGACGGGTCAGTCGTGCATTAGAGGCAATCTCCCGAAGAAGAGAAAGTTAGGAGTGGAAATGATTGGTTCAGGACCGAGTTAAAGTTTTCCATTCCCTTGTGAAATCGATCGCAATAAGGCCGACAATGAACCCCGCCTGGTCACCTTCGCTATAAAGTGGGGTATTACTTTTCTTTTTTAATGCACTGAGTTCCAATCTAGGATTTTTAAAAAAAGACCTTCATATCACTTGACCTCAAACAAGAAGAAGAAGAAGAAGAAGAAGAAGAAAAGAAACTATGCAAGTAGATAATGAAAGACACAGTGCTGTCCTACATTTTTGTTATTGGGTCGGTGGTTCAGGGTTTTTTTTTTTTGGGTGGGGGGGGTTCTGGAAGCCCTTAGCGTTTTTGCCGCATTATTATTTCCCCCCTCCGGTCTCTCTGCGTAAGTCGCAGAGCGCGGCTCTGTCCTGTTTGATGTGATATTGATTCTTTTTTTCTCCCCTGATGGAACTGTGCCATGACTGTGGCCATGGCAGCAGGGCTGGGAGGGGTGGGTGGGGGTGGGGATGGGGGTGGGGGAGAGGGTGAGGGTGAGGTTGGGGGTGGGTTTGAGGATGTGAGGGGGTGAAAGTGAGGGTAGGTGTGCGGGTGGGGGTGAGGGTGGGGGCGAGAGTGAGGGTGGGGGTGGAGTGAAGGTGAGGGTGAAGCTAGGAGTGAGAGTGGGGGTGAGGGTCAGGATGGGGGTGAGGGTGGGGGGTGGGTTTGAGGATGTGGGGGGGGTGAAAGTGAGGGTAGGTGTGCGGGTGGGGGTGAGGATGAGGGTAGGGGTGGAGGAGGAGCAGAAATGCGCTGTGGCTTTTGTGGCAGTCAGTTTGCTGGTGGGGGGGGAGGGGGTGCAATTGCCCTTAACGCTCCAGCGTTTGGCACACGCTGCGGTACGGGTCTCCCCGAACGCCGACGTGCGTTAAAGCAGGCGCGTAATGGACAGCGGTGTGCAGGAAACGTCCCCCAGGCGCCGGTTTCACCCACGCGGGCGCGGCATTGTGGGTAATGCGCTTTCAGACCCCACCCCTGCAGATTAATGGCTGTCTGTAAAAACAGCCCGATGCGTTATGAAGCCGACTTTCCCGCCACTTGGATAAAGGCACAGCTGCACTGCTGCAACATTTACAACCCCCTCCCCCGACCCCCCCCCCCCCCCCCCCCCACAGACCAGGCTCACTCAAATCTGGCCCTCAGTTCACTCCTCCCCTCCAATCAGGGCCTGGTTCAAACCTGACTCGCTAGGGCCCGGTTTCACAAAGTTAGCTGGATAACTTGCACTTGAGTCAAACCTGCAACCCTCCCAGATCTGGAGCACAGAGCTGTTCCAGGTTCTACTCAGTTTCCGTGCAGTCATCCAGCTAACTCCTAGTCATACTGCTTGGTGAATTACCCCCTCCCCAGGTGAATGTCCAATCAGTGACATTACAGGACTATCAGAGAGAAGAGAAAAAGCAGCAGTACTGCTGACCTGAAGGGCCAGATTTGAGTACCCCCGCCGCAGCGTTTGATGAGGACATGTAAATGCATACGTGAGTCGCCTGGCAATCCCGGCAACACGGAGGCCAAAGTCCTCAAACTCAGACCCCCGCTGGACCGCGTGGGCTCTGCACCGGCTTGTTCAAATTTTAATTTCGCCACACACTCAGAGAACGGGCCGGATGTGGGTGCGAAGCCATCCCCCCCCACTCCCGTTTATCTCTTTCACCCAGAAAGAGAGCAATGGGAAATAGGGGGGAAGGGGCAGGGGGCTTCCCTCCCATGCTAAAATTCAACAGTGGACTGTGCCATTCAGATTCATGGGTGGAGGGGGGAGGGGGGGGGGAGGTGGATGAGTTCACTGTTAGGAATTTCAAATGGCATGGCTTTGCTTTTCAAACTCACTGAGGGCACAGAAAAAATAATTGCTTCTGGATATCTCTGCTGGCGAAATACAGAGAAGCACTATGCATTTAGGAGCACTGCGTGGCCTACTTTATTGTAGTGATTCAACACTCCTTTAACAAGTGCTGTAACTCAGAATAAAACTGTCTCAGAAAGACTGCATAATGTTGAAAGTTAAAACATTTAGAAAAACAGTCTGCTGTCACATTTGTACGTGTGTCTTTGTGTGTGTGCAATTGTGTGTGTGTGTCTGTGTGCGTGTGTGTTTGTGAATGTGTGTGTGTGCGCGTGCACGAATGCATGTGTGTGCGTGTGTGTATGTGGTGTGTGTGTGTGTGTGTGTACGTGTGTGTGGTGTGTGTGTAGGTGTGTGTGTGTGTGTGTGCGTGAGTGCATGTGTGTGTGTGTGTGGGTGTGTGTGGTGTGTATGTGGTGTGTGTGTGTTTGTGTGTGGTGTGTGTGTGTGTGTGTGTGCTTGTGTCTGATGCATCATTAACATTGTAAAAACAGGTGTATTTTCTGCAATTCTGTGTTTCTCATGATGGCCTTCCAGGAAAATGCATTATTCCTGTCACAGAAAACACATTTTCTTTGCTGGTTTTTATTAGACTGATTTTTTTTTTCTTCCAGATTTGTAATGTCTTTGTTTTAGGACCATGAATTATTTAGTGTTGTGTGACAATTGGGTTTGCTGTTTTATTGCTGACCCGCTGTTACATCAATAGCAGCCCCGTGGAAATGGGTTTTCACAAAGGGCTTTTTTTTTTCCTGCTGTAATTGTTTAGAGCAAGTTGCACAGCGCACAGGAAACAAACGAAGGGGGCAAGACAGCCAGAGAGTTCCAGAACGGCTACGCTTGACCTTTGACCTTTGGGGGGGGGGGAGGGGGGCGTGGAATCGATGCGACAGCTCACACGCTACACCGGCTCTGAGAGAGACTCAATTATGCGGAGACGTTTTCATTGTTTATATGTTTAGCAATTCAAAGGGCAACTCGGAGTAATTAACCTTAACGGGAAATAGGGAACAGTGCAAATGATCTCAAAAGCTTTGCAGCGCGCATTTTTTTTTTTTTTTTTTTGCACGTGCGCTTACAATGCGCAACACTTCATCTTCCTCTTTTCTCTACGTCTCCTGCTTCTGTGCGGCTTTCAAACGTTAAACGGTCTAAACAATTCGGTCTACAGAAACAGTTGCCAACTCCTCTCTTAATAAACTTCTCCACGCAAAAAAAAACACAACGGGTCCTAATTGGCCGCGCTGCTTTCACGGATGCGAACGGAACGTAGCGGAAAGAGTGCCGTCATCTTTCACGGGCCATAATGGCGGTGCCGAGGATATAATATGACTGCGGAGAGAGATTAGATCACTGCAGGGATGAGGCCGGGAGTGGGGCTTCGCGGTATTGCCGTAATAATCACGATTATTTTCCCTTTATATCGCACCCTTAATGAATCTCAGCGCACTTCATAAAGGGGGGGGGAAAGGGGAGGGGGTTGTCAGTGATTCACCTCATTGCAACTATGCAGCTTCTTCCCTGATGAGACAGGGCGGCCATTTTGTTCCAAACCGCGCTCAACGCGCCATCTGAGGTGGAAACAGAGGGATTTGTTCAGCCTCTCCAACTGAGGGAGATGATGGGGTAGCTGGATTAATTCAAGCAGACTTTATTTTACTTTTTTTTTATTTTGTCCCTGGACGTCAGGGAAGCGCTTTCCCCCTGCAGTAAGTGGCACAGCGAAGCAGGGCCATTATTTAATGTCTCATCCAGAAGGCAGCCTGTCCTGCTGAGCTTGGCCCGGGGGGGAAACCTTCCCAGCAAGCTTCCCTGTGGGGGTAACGCCGGAATCTAGACAGCCAGAGGGGCGGAAATCCAGCCTGAGACATGAACAGACTAGGTTAGCCTCAATGTAGCTCAGTTTTTACCCGGACAAGTCGGCTAGAAAACGTTCACTTTCCAACCGGACTTAGCCGGGTTTTCGCCTGAATGCCACGATGCCGATTTTTCACCGACTTTTCACCACAAAAATGCACGCGAGGTTCTTTCCCTCCACTTCTGCTCCCAGCAGCGGCCTGGTTTGGCTCTGACTGCCCCTGTCCGTGTTCAAACCAAACCAGGCCCCAGCCAGCTCGAACCTTCAGCCTTCCACCCACGGGGAAAGGCACAAGGGCGACACAGACGTAGGCCGCACCGCAGCACGTCCCCCAAACTAAACATCGCCCTTCCTGCCGTGAAAGCTCCTGTATTTGTATTCTCGCTGTGCAGCTTGCGCAAGCAATCCAGCGTTCCCCCTCTGCGCAGTTCTGTCCGCAGAAATAAACAGACCCCGCCCCCCCAAGCCCCCACTGTAATGACACCGAAACCACAGGGCGGGGCACGGGGGCCCTTGTGCCGTGTGCCACTGTTTCAGTGTTTAAGGAGCGGCTGCCTCCGCCGCTGTGCTTGGATTCGTTAAACAGACAGCAGGGCTTCGGTGTGCTTAAAGGGAGCCGGACCAGCGTTCAGATGGTGCCGTTTCAGGTCCCAGATGGAACGCCGCCGCGGTTTGCTTGAGCAGAAGTGACTGTGGCTACCGCTAATGCTACCGCTCGCGCGCGACTGTGTGAGAATCAACGCTACCTCAGGAACGACAGACTTCCTGCGGCTCGATTAGCCAGCGAGTGGGTCGATCAGTCAGTCAGTCGGCAATTCAGGTATTCACTCAATCTTTGAAGCGAGGACAGAATTATTTTCTCATGCCGCTTCTTTCCCTCAAAAGCAGAACAAAAAAAAAAAGAAAGAAAGAAAAAAAAAACGGAAGAAAAGGATGATTTACTGTAAAAAAAAAAATGAAAAATGAAAAAGATTATCTCTGCCGGCGTCTGTTCTCTTTTCGGACACCTGTGCTTTTCATGCTGCTTCCCAAATCCCGTCCCAAATTTACCCGTGACTGTACACTTAGACGCCGGGCCTGTTTTTTTTTTTTAAGGATACCTAGGGCTGTAACTGAGGGGGCGGTGGCGGGCTCGTCCCGGGCCAGACTGGCCCCATCGGGGGGGCTCATTTGCATAGCAATGCGGGCTCGCACCCCACGGTGACGGGACAATGACCAGACAGGAGGCGTCCTACCGGGGTCCTTAAAAAAAAAAAAAAAACCTTTACCGCCATAGGGGTAAACGTTCCTGCCCGCCTCTCTGACGGAGCGCGCGGGAATTCGCCCGGCGGCCGTCCCGCGGAGAGAGGGAGAGGAAGAGAAAGAGAGAGAGAAAGAGCCGAAAACGAGTCACACAGGGGTGCGACAGGAAGGGCTGACTGAAGACCCCGGGGCCCACCCCTGCGTTTTACAGGGGGGGCGGGCTCGGAGACAAAAACACAGCGGAAAAGGTAAACACACCCCCAGCTCTGTGGTGGTCCCTCATGTGAGGCCTGGCCCATGATGCATTGTGGTGCATTTAGTTTGCATAATCCCTCTATTCTGGGGGGCTGAAGTACTATTGCTTGCATTTTAATTAGACGCCGAGAAATTCGTACAGCTGGGTATTTCGCACAGCTGGGTACGAGCAGCTGTGTTTAAATATCTCGATTTTTTTTGTTGACATGGCTGTGCCCTGCCCGGGCATTGAGCCTGCAACCTCTGCACTGCCGCACCTTCTGATTCTGCGTGTCACGCTCTGCTAACGCCTACAGCACGTGCGCATATACACAGACCCATCACTCCTGTCGTGAGGCCCATCCAGTCATTTTTGGAGAACCTAAAAACTCTTGGTGTTCATTGTGAATATGTACCTGCCTGCTAAATCCCCCCACCCCCCCCCCCTTCCCCCCCAAGGAAAAGAAAAGGAGTCACCCCTCCTTTCAAACACCAATAATCTGCTGCAAAGCCTGGAGACCGCAGGTTGCCATTTCAAAGTGTGAAAACTGAGGGGTGAAGAAACAGATTAATTTCTTTCCCTACGAAAAACAGAACCAGCTGTTCATTACTATGTATGCAGCCATGTGTACAAGATGTGATATCATTTTGGACATTTTATGTAAACTATGACTATGTGTGAGTGTGTTTCTGTGTTTCTGTGCACCCTAAAATGTGTCTTTGTGATGTTTGAAAAAAGTGTAACATGCAAATGAATGTATTTCATTTCTTTTTTAATCCAAGGCAATATAAGCAATGCCGCCATCGCAAAAGTGTTGAAACACACAGGATGAAATGTGCTAAATTTTACAGTTATAAAGAAATAAGGATAGTAGCTTGCAGTTCTAAACTTCCCAAATGACTCATTCCTTTTGGAATCAAATTCCTTCACAGAGCACATGCGCTGCATAACAGTCCATGTTTAAAAAAGTAATTTCATTCCGTAGCAGAAATTCAGCGCGCTCTGTCTTCACGAGTTAGCCTCCACATTTAACGGTCTGTTGAGTTTGTGAATCAGTGTGGCGCTGTGTATTGGCATTGTGCATTATTACATATAGCAAACCGGCTAATGGACTCTTTGCGCTGAGGATGTTTCTGGAAAGGTGGTGCAGTCATTTATCTGCTACTGCTTATCTGCTTTTGGAGCCTTCCCCTAGATCCAGGACAACATTTGCAGCGGTAGCCAAAGCAATATCCATAACAGAGAACAAATAAGCTGACCTCTTTTCTTTTTTTCTTTTTTTTTTAAGCAAACATTGGCTTGTTTTAAATGCATACAGTGCATTGCATATTTGCCCCCTTCCTGATTTCCTCTATTATTGCATATTTGTCACACTGAATGATTTCAGATCTTTTTAAATTATAATTTAATTTTTTTTTTTTTAAACTGACACCATTCAATGTGACATATATGCAAGAATAGTGGAAATAAGAAAGAGGGCATGTATTTTTTCTTGGCACTGTAGGGCCTGATTTGCTAAGACCTTTATCCCGTGCTGAACCTAATAACATAAACAATGATTGGTGCAAAAAAAAAAAAAGACCAATCATTGTTATTGGTTATTGGTTTGGCATGTGCTGAAAGGTCTTAGGAAGACCTTTAGTTCAGTCTTGTAGTCTTAAACGCGTAGCCTCATTTTAAATGTAGCTGCATTAGAGCTATGTGCAGTGTTGTGTAATGGTGGGCTGAATGCAGACATTTTGATCCAGCTGTATAAAGCAGAAATGCTAATGTTCAGCACTAATATTTCTACCAGCCGTGACCGGAACGACCAGCCGTTGGATTTGTAGTTTTGTGCTGGTTTTTTTTCCCCTCCCCTATTACTGGAAGTTTCTACCTGCAACCCGTGAGCATTTCAGTCTGAAACAGCCGACCCCACCCCCGCCTCCCACAAAATAAAAAAAATAAAAAAAGATTAAATCGAGGCTCCCCGTGCATTCTCGCAAAGACATAGCGCATGGACAACGACACCATGCTGAAAAACATTTCAGAACATTTCAGAATCACAGTGGCATGGTTGCTAAGCCCCCCCCCTCCCCCCCACCCGCCCCCATTTCCAATTACATAACCAGGGAGGTCCCATCTGTTTCCAACAATGCACGCAGCCATTAATTGTAGTGGAGCAAATGGCTGTTCGATTCATGGAAGAAGAAAAAAAAAATGAAAAAAACAACAAAATCTGGATCCATTAGCTTCTTCTGTGAAGATTAACCCTCGCTTACTGCTGGGGCAGGCGGGTGGGGGGGAGGGGCTTGGCGGGGGTGGGGCGGCGGGGGGTAATGGCTGGAGGGAGGGAAAGACGGCTTAGAGAATCCTCCGCACTACTATGGACCATGAATCCTCCAGCACTGATACCATAATTGGCCTCTGTTGGGCAGGGAAACGAGGGTTCTGTCACAGCTCTTTTCATTGCTAGATAATTTGTTTTCCTTGGAAGTGGTAGTGAAAGGGGGGGGGTGGGGGTGAGGTGGGGGGATTAGCAGGCATCAAAATGGCTATCTCTGCTTCCTTTGGGGCTCATTTTCCCCAGCATGGGTAATTGGGAGACATAATGTTCTTGGATGTGAGGCGGGGACTCTGTGAGACAGAGCCCGTGTGGCCTGGCGCTGGGGGTCTCGAACCCTCACCCCCGGAGAGGCACCATGGTGTGTGAAAAATAACTAAGGCTGAATCAATGAGCCACGTGTTGTGCTTGCTGCCCGATGTCCGAAGCAGCTGAGTTGGAGAGTTGGAGTCCGGGAACTTGGACAGCTACGAAGGTTTTTGCCTTAGTGTCAGTGTGGGGCTACAGCCGCTGGACAGGGACTGGATGAGCCACAGGGCTGCATGGCTGTTAGCTGCTTTACCTGCCTGGCCTCCACAGGCCTGTCCACCTGTGTGGACCGATGATAATGTAAAAACCCATGTGTAGTAAGGGGCCCTCGGTATGACTGTGTCTGAGTGAGGCTATAACGTCAACAATGTTCAAATTGCATCTGGAAAGAAAAACTGTTTCTAGATCCCTTCAAATGTATTGGGCTATGTTCTGTCCTATGGGCAGCAGCTCTTGGCAACAGAGTTGGACTGTTTGTCCATCTGCCCTAAATAGAATCCTCTTTGAAATAACATCACAGGCGTGCCTGTACGAAAAGCGGTTAGGTTCACTGGAACAGGGTTGAAATGGGTTCAGGTAGTTTGAGATGCCTAAGCTCTCTCTCTCTCTCTCTCTCTCTCTCTCTCTGTCACTACCTCTCTCTTTCTGTCTCTGATCTGATAAGATCCTTTTTCTATAAGAAAATATCTTATCAGATCTTTTTTTCCATCTCGATGAGAAACCACCTCACTGTTTCTGTCTGTTGAGTCTTCGTTTAGTAGCGAATTGCATTTCAGACTTCAGCTGCGTGTACAAACAGGAACAAACAGCACGCACGTCGGTCCAAACAGAATATATCAGACTGCCGTTTGCAGTCTTTGAAGGAGGATACGCACGCATGCACGCAACGCAAAGAGTTGGAATCAGTCGGAAAACAGCCCTCAGTGCTCCTGAAGAAGGAGTGCGCCAGTATTTGCCGTGGTATGTTTGCAAGTGTTCCCTCCTGACCTTTTCCGAGGAATGACGCTGAAGCAAACATTTTTTAAAGTGGATTATGAGGACCTTCGCGTCGACGAAAAAAAAGCTCACCCTAGCAGCACGGTTCAGGGGCAATAAGTGCCCCGCTGTTGCCAAGCTGAGAGCCGCCAATTTACCGAATCGCCCTCGAGTGTCCTGGAGCGCTTTATCTCGAGAGGCAGAGCAAACAGACGGGGGTTGCGTTCCGTCCCAGAGCAGAGCTGTGGAGGAGAACTGCGTCGAATACCCCCCCCCCCCCCCTCTCCATCCCCCCATTTTTTAAGTGTTCCATCGCTTGCCTCGCTCGTTAAGCTTACGGTGCCAGCGAATCGAACGAGCGTTTCATTTCGGGCGCACAGAAAGGACGGGCGAAGGGGAGAAATGTGTTTGTCACGTCAGTCACTCCGAAGGAGAGCGTTCGTGTGTTCGGAGCGGTGCAGCTGAAGAGATGAACGGTCAGAACGTTTCGCTGAGCCGAGAGGTATGAGCTCAAATGGACAAACTCCCTGTCTCAGATCCTTCATATTAGGTCTATTTTCGGAAAAACTTGGGAAGCTGTGTGTGATGGCTCATTAGTCGTACATATGTCCCTTTTTCTGTCTGTGCAGCCCATCTCTCTATCTTTCAGTCTGTCTGGATCATGGGTCTGCAGCCCTGCTCCTGGAGAGCCACTGACTCTGCTGATTTCCGTTGTTACTCTACGAGAGCAGTTCATAAAGTTGAATCACCACACCTGGGGCCTGTTCCACAAAGCTGGATGACTGCACTGCGTAAAACCCGGAACCCTCCGAAATCTGGAACATGGACTGACGTAAAAAGAGCTGTTTGGGGTTTTACCCTGTGAAGTTATCCAGCTAACTCTAGTAATCCTGGGGAATATTTGATGAAGCAGGATTACTGAGTTAGCTGGATAACTGCACTGAGTAAAACCCGGAACCCTCTCAAATCTGGAACATGGACTGAAGTACTCTATGCAGTTATCCAGCTAACTCGGCAATCCTGCTTTGTGAAACTGGCCGCGGGTAGCTTGGACCTGGACCGGGTGCTGATTTTCTAAGATGAAAACAAAAACCAGCAGAGCCTGTGGCTAGCTGGGGCCAGGGTTGCAGACCCCTGGTCTCTACGGGCGGATAACCAATCGCGCTGTCCGAACGCAGAAGACCGCACATCTCTCTGCAGGCACTCAAAGTCAAAGGGCGGCGCGGAGAAAACTTATTTCAAAGCATTTCTCCAATCCCGCAGTCTAGACAGGACTACCCACCTACCCCCCCCACCCCCCCACCAGGTGGATCGATACGTATTGGAAAGCCACTGAGCCTGGAGGGAGGGAAGCCGGAGCGACCGCTGCCATTTCTGTGCTCAGTCCGCCGTGTTGGCTCTCTCTCTCCCTCTCTCTCTCTCCCTCCCTCCCTCCCTCCCCCCTCCCTCCCAGGCCGCTAGTGCTCCCCATCCTAATGAACGGTTTATGGAGTCTCGCTTCTCACTCTTTTTTTATTTTTATTTTTTACAACACCCGGGAGGCTCAAGCGTCACAGCCAACACTTTCTGGGTGCGCTCCCTCCAGCTCCAGGGGGTTGAGGGGTGGGGGGTGATGATTGGGGGGGGGGGGGGGGGGGGGGGGGTTGTGAGTGATGATAAATCCAGTAGCACATCATTAACACAAACCAAACACCAAGCGGACACCTTCCGTGTCACCTCGTTAGTGTGGCTAGGGCTGCGAGTGGCTGTTGGGTTCTTTCCCCGCCCCCGGGTGGCAAGGCGGTGCAGTGGATAGCACTGTCACCTTACAGCAAGAAGGGCCTGGGTTCGAATCCCGACCGCGACATGCTCATTAGGCTATCGTAACATTCCCGTAGGTATGAGTGATTGCGGCGCTCGGTGGATTGGCGAGCTGTACAGGGTGTATTGACCAATGCATGCTGGGATAGGCACCGCCCCCCCCCCCCCCCCCCCCCCCCCCCCCCCCCCCCCCCCCGCCCTTATGAACCTGATCAGGAATAAGTGGATAATGGATGGATGGATGGATAAACTTATCAATTAATTGAAAACTGTTGTGCGGTGGGGTAGCTCTGAGGCCAGTGTGTTGCGGAGGTTATGCAAGCGTACTACACACACACACACACACACACATCACACACATCACACACACACACATCACACACACACACACACACCTCACACACAAGCGCACCCCCTCACACGCCCGCCGTGCGGTTTCGTACCTGTCCGTCGGGCTGCCTGGCTGGCTGGCCGGGGCAGGCATTTTCCTCCTTCGTTTTTAATTGCCCCCCAGGGGACCCCCCCCCCGGCAGGTCGCCGCCGAGCCCGGAGAAAAAGGGGGCGGCTCAGCTCCTCGTTAGGCGGGAGAAAAAAACCCAGAAGTTAGAAGGAGGCGCCGGACTCCCCCCTGGTTTGTCCGCCCTGTTTCGTTTGTTCCGTTCCGGCAGGTGTTCTTGAAAGCGTCGCAGTGCCGCAGGGCTCACGTCCCTTTTTCTCCAGCACGTTTCCGGAACATTTTATCTTTCATGTGACCAGCTACTGTACTACAGATACGCGCTTGAGCCGTTAGAGTTGTTAGCCTTTTATTCACGAAACGTGTATTTTCTAGCACGACTGAAATAGTTTTCCGGGACATTTTCTCATTTCCCCACGCCTTTTCCGTGACTGGAAAATGGCGACAGAAACCCCGTGCTGCCTCGTCTCTCCGTCCCTTCGTAGACCCCGCCGACGACCCCGCCCGGCCCCCAGATCCCGGTTAAATGGCGACTCTTCGGTCACGCGGAGAGTTTGCTACCTGAAGCCGTGCAGAAAACACAGTGCAGAAATGACACTGCCATACGTAGCGCCGGCAGACTCTGTGTGACTAGCAATTTTAAGCCATTTATTTGTTTTATTTATTTATTTTTTCAAACGCTGGGCAATTCAGCGTCGAACAAATGGATCGGCAAAAAAATGAAAAATAAACGGTAAGCTATGTTGGGTCTATAAACAGTCACTCTTAGGCGGACGGGGATGTAATTGCGGCAGTGCGTTCTGCTACCTACACGGCTTTGTTGTGAAAGCCCAGATTCATAATTCTGTGTGTCGGGGGGGGGGGGGGGGGGGGGGGGGGGGGGGGGGGGGGGGGGGGGGGGGGGGGGGGGGGAGTGTGGTGGTGGGGGTGGGGGTGGCGGTGGCAGACCTCATTCTGTAAACGAGAGAGCGGACATTTTGTGGCCGGCTACCGTGGCCGTGGTTTTGTTGTCCTCGCTGTCTGACGCGTGATTTGATTTGATGTAACGAAACGGCCTTGGATTCGGCCGAGCTGCTCCTGCGGGAGTCAGTTCGGCCCCTTCGTCGGGTCGGGAAGGGGGGGGGGAATGGGTGCCGGGGCCTGACAGTCGCCGTCGGGTGGGGGGGGGGGGGGGGGGGGTGTTTCGAGGTCTGCTGGGAGTCTCAGCGACGTAAAAGAACAGAAGTAAAAGGACGAGTCCCTTGAGCCAAAAAAACTTGAGGTTTTATAAACCACCACACAGACCCCCTCGAGACCGTGTGGTCTTTTCAACCGCGCTGATTTCTACAGCTAATCAATAGCCCCCCCCCCCCCCCCCCCCCCCACCCTCCCTGAATCCCACCCCCACCCCCGTAACCCTGCAAGTCTAACAGCACATTGTAGTCCTCAATTAAGGAAATTGATAAAACAGAATATAACTGAAATTTGAAAGAAAACAAGCAAAATAGACAGCGATGGAGCTCTAGGCTGAAAATACTAACTGTGTTCGCACGGGCAGTCATCGCCGATGCCTCCTTCTTCCTGCTCCCACACTGGTGTTTTCACCCGGTCCATCAAAACGGGATTCCGTTGACCTCCGACCTTTTCCTCCTCGTGGCGATGCACGCAAAAGGGAGCGTCTGCAAAGTGACAAGGGAGAGCAATCTGCCGATATTGAACACCCTCCAGAAAGAGAGAAATGCAGTGTACTGTACTACCAACCCGCCCCCTGCAAAAAAAAAAAAAAAACCTCTGCCTCTCCCCTCTCCCAGCCCTGTCCCATTTGCAATTTGCCTGACAGGGCGTAAAGGGGTTTGGGCGGATAGGTGGGGTAATTGATGGGCGGGATGGGCGAGCTGAATATCGGGCCATTTCTGTCTTAGTCACGGGTCAGCGGCGAGCTCGCGCCCCAGCCCAACTGAGCTCCGGGCGACCGTGTCCACACACAGGGGTGTGTGTGTGGGTGTGTGTGTGTGTGTGTGTGTGTGTGTGGGTGTGTGTGTGGGTGTGTGGGTGTGTGTGTGGGTGTGTGTGTGTGTGCGTGGGTGTGTGTGCGTGTGTGTGTGTGTGTGTGTGTGTGTGTGTGTGTGTGTGTGTGGGTGTGTGTGTGTGCATGTGCGTGTGTGTGAGTCAGTGTGTGCGTGTGTGTGTGTGTGTGTGTGTGCGTGTGTGTGTGTGTGTGTGTGTGTGGGTGTGTGTGTGTGTGAGTGTGTGTGTGTGTGTGTGTGGTGTGTGTGTGTGTGGATGTGTGCATGTGTGCGAGTCAGTGTGTGTGTGTGTGTGTGTGTGTGTGCGTGCATGCGTGCGTGTGTGTGTGTTGAGGAGCGCCTCTACTAAGGATTGTAGGATAGCACATTGGAGAGCACGCAGTCTTCCCTCCACGAATCTCCAGGAAACACTGCTGCCCTGGAGAAGCCAGAAGCTTAATAATACAAATACGTGCCACCCTCTCCTCAGTGTCCCTGCGTTTAGTTTCCCGTTAGTCTCTGATTATTTTCAGTACTGAGCACTACTGTATTATCCCCCCCTCCACATTCATCTGTGGTGGAGGGTTGGACCCCTCTGTTCCCCCGTTGAATTTGGTTCCCCGTCAGAACAATTTCCAGCACCTGGCTCTCCAAGCCCCATAATGGTAGACAGACACACCCAAAAACCAGCATTTGAGCCGCTCCCTCTCCTAACGACCTGATTTGTTTTTTTTTTTTTTTTTTTTTACAGGTAGCGCCGGACCCCGGGAGCCAATGGGAGAGTAGAAGCAGGAAAAAGGTGAAGACTATGAGGCCGGCCCCGTTTCCCTAACTGAAAAAAGAAAGAAAAAAAGAAAAAAAACGCCAGCGAGACGCAAGCAGCAGTGACGGGGACCCCCGGGGGGAGAGCTGCATCACGGGATACAATGAGAACTCAGCTCCTGCTGCTGCTGTGGGTCGCCCTCTGTCTCCACGGAGACGCCGTGGCCTTTTTTTTCGGGAGGACTGCGGGGGGTGCTTTAGCGGGGTCGACGGGACAGGGGGGTGGCGACGGCGCGGCCCTGCGGCGCTCCAAACGAGGCTGGATGTGGAACCACTTCTTTCTCCTGGAAGAATACACCGGAACAGACTACCAGTATGTGGGGAAGGTATGCCATGATCTCCCTCCCTCTCTCTCTCTCTCACTCTCTCTCTCTCCATTTCTCTCTCTCTCTGTCCCTCTCAATCTCCATCTCTCTCTGTCTCTCTCTCTTTCTCACTCTCTCTCTCTCTCTCTCTGCTCCACTCTCTCTCTTTATATCTCTCTCTGTCTCTCTCTCTCCATCTCTATCTCTCTTTCTCACTCTCCCTCTCTCTCCATCTCTCTCTCTTTCTCTCTCTCTCTGCGTGATGTGCACATTACTTCACAGTCTACTGAAATAATATAAATATGACTGAATGCACTGGGTGGATATTGCCCTGCAGAGCACAAGCTTGCAAGCGGTAGTGATCCAGGGTTCTGGATCTGGTGGTAGACTCTATATGCTAACTATACTGATGGGTACCGAGGGCGTTTGCGCATTGGCGAAAACAGACAGATTTGTAACCTTATGGGAAAGACAAAAACCCAGTCCCGCCGATTCTGTTCCCGGCGCACCTGCCGCTGGAAAAATCAGCAGCGACGCGGAGGGACGGCCGCAGACCAGCGTCACTCCGCCACCGTTTTCCCGCAGTTATGTGGAAAATCGCTTCTGTGTTTGTTCCAGATGCTGAGCATTAACACGCCCGGGGGAATCGTCTCTGCAACCTGGTGTTTTCCTGTTAAAGGGATCACAGTTCTTTCTGCTGGGACAAGCCCGTTGCGACGTGTGAGGGAACAGGCAGCCTATAACCTCTGAGTTGTTTTTGAGATAGATTCAACATCAGGTTTTTGCCAGACACCTCCTCCCCCCCCTCCCCCCCCCCCCCCCCCCCCCTCCCAGTGATGTAGAAAGAGAAGCAACAGTGAATGGCTTCTTTCCATGCTTCATTTAATTCAGTGCAATTCCATTTTATTTCATTTCATTTCTGCGGGCATTTTTTATTTATTTATTTATTTCTTTACAAGAGAGACCATTATAAAAAATAAAAAGAAAACCTCTTTGGAAAATGTAAAATGTGATAGATTCCACCCGGGCCTGGATTCCATCCCCCCCCCCCAAAAAAAGCAACTGAGGTTAAAAAAGAAAAACCTCCCTAGTGAAAAGAAAATCTCTGGCAAGAAAAACACTCCCCAGTGGGAAGCGATCTCAGGTGGGGGGGGGGGGGGTGTCTTGCCTAGAGGAGGAGCTCGTCCTCATCCCAGTGCCCTACCCGTGAAACAAACCCATGACATTTAGGTCACAAGACCAGTTCCTTACCCATTGCACTACACTGCCGCCCTGACTTGGATTAATGAATCGCTGGCCGGGTCTAAAACCTGAGAGAGATAGCGCATCTCTTTGGATGCTCTGTCTACAAGTCTTCGCTCTCTCTTTCCCCCGGTGGGGTTAGCTAGGGCAAGGTGACCGTCCTCCAGGCCCCTGGCGATCAGATAAGAGGAGAGCGGCAAAGAGAATGCATACGTACGAGAATGCAGATTTTATAGGCATCTACAGGAAATACAGGAAGTACCCCAGGTTCACCAGGTGACCAGTTTCTCCACCCGTGATCATGTGATCGTGACTTCACGATCTGACCTGTTGATCCAAAATGGCGCCTTTACAGCACGATGGGACATCCAGACCTCCAGGTGATTGGCGGTGGGGACCAAGAACCAGGAGAGGGTCAGGGCTTGTCTTCAGCGAATTTAAGTACGCGGATATACGTGAATTATTTGAAGTGTTAACACGACAGAAGTCGCAGGACGAATCATAGATTTCCTCCCCGTTCTAAAGTTCGTACCTGAACGTACATGTTTAGCATGCATGTATCGGGCTGCGGTGGGATTATGGGAGATGAGACGAGACCACGTATGGGAGATGAGATGGAGATGAGACCACGTAGCAGCATGCTCCATTCATGAGCGTCTGCCAGCGAGCTTGGATGTGTCCGTCCCATAGGCACTGAGCCCCCCCCCCTGCTGGGTCTGGGCTGCCGTCCATGCTGTCCATATTAGACCACCGTGGGGAAAATGTGCGTGCTGCCAAACCATAGCATTGGTATTTATTTTTTTATTTTATTTAGCTTTATTTTATTTTTCTGTTTTTTCATTCTTTTTTTTTTTTTTGGGGGGGGGGGTTATTGATTGTAGTGGGAAAGAAAGACATAACATCAGCTAAGATTATGCTTTGCCAACAGAGCCCCATCCACAATAAAGGAACCCAGCTTATGATCTTATTACATGTAGTCACCAAGGTCAGCTTGTTTCGCTTTTTTCTCTCTTCTTTTTTGTTTGGGGGGGGGGCGCCTGGATGATGCTGGCACTTGACATTCCCCCTGCGCGCTTAGAGGACTGGGGGGGGGTCCAGATTGATGAGATTCTGCCGACGATGCCCTCTACTCCGTCTTGACTTTCAGGATTACTCCTGAACATTTCAGAAAAGTTCTGTGCCTGAGTTTGGGCCGGGGAGCCTGGGACCAAAAAAAGGTGGAGATCAAGAGCTGCCTCTCTGTCCCTCTCATTGAACAAGACATTGCCTTCTCTTATATTTTTTCTTTTTCTTTTTTAATAAATTTGCCCCACAGCATGGTAGAAAATTTACAATTTCCACTCCAAAATGGGAATACCGAATTGTCTGAAAAATGGAGCCGAGTTCAAATGCGACCCCCATCTGCCATTTTTGGAGAGTGTAATCGTCCACGGTTATCTCCTCCAAAATACATGGTGTCGCCAGCTGCTTCTTTTCACACCGCAGACGACAGCCAATCGGCATAGAGCGGAGTCAGAGGAAGACCTTCCATATGCGGCTTTCGCATGCAGTTCGCGGGCGCTCGATTGACCATCAGGTCGCTACATAGCTGACCCGCCCGTACCCTGGGCAACACACTCACCAGTTCCACATCGCCCTGTGGAACTGCCGGCCGCGGTCGGCACTGGCATAGTTCCGGATTCGATCCCGGGCCAAGCGAGCCGCCCAGAAGCCCCATCTCTTATTGTTTTTAATGTGCAACGTGTAAAGTGAGATTGTACTGTTGAGCCCAGGAAAGTTCCAGGCCCTCCTGACTCCACTCAGAGGAAACCATTATAAGCAACTGGACGAGCCAGAGTGCATTCCCATCTAAAGGGCTTTCATGGTCGAGAGCGTGGTTAGGAAAGAGCTCTCTGAGTGCTCTGGCAAAAACAACCTTAGGCTAACAACCAGGGGTGAATTATCACGTTTAAGCATGAAGGCGCATCCAGAAACGAGAATGCGTCTGAGGACATGACAATACAGGGCATTTAAACAGGCACTTTTAACCTGAGCCACTTGCACTACTGATGCATTTTCGCATGTATCCGTTTATGCTACTGGAAATATGCGGAAGCGGCTTAAGTACCTTTGCTCAAGGGTGCAGCGGTAGTGCCCTAATCCAACATTCAACCTTGAGGATACTGCCGCCCAATGGAGTGCAGTTAAGTGTAGTTAGTTAAGTCAAGTATTTGTGAAACTGGGTTCTCATTGTTAGCATTTAGCAGTGTACCTGCTTGTGTATGAAGGTAAATGGGTGATTTGTTACTGTCCCGCACAACCCTCAGTGGTGGGCCCCTGCACCTGTACACACACACACACACACACGTATGCTCACGCACACACACATAAACACACACACACACACATAAACATTAATGTACATGCACTCATACACTCACTGCCATTTCATTTACTTACAATGTGCGCATATGCTGTGCCAAAAATGTAAAAATTGAAATCGTAAGACGTGCTGTTTCAGATCGCATTAGCGAGGCCTCACTTGAGCATACAACGTGTGAATGAAAGTGCAATTCATTTCGCTCTAATCGCTTGCTACAATCCATAATGGGAATTAAAATATCAGATATTTGAGATGTCTGATATCTGAACTACATTTCCTTCTTGAGACCGCAAATGATGCGCCAGTATTCAAATTGAAATGCTTTATCGATTGACTGTACATTTAATTTAACTTTGCAGTACCGTAATGCCAAAAGTGAAAATGGAAATGGCGTTTGGATTAGAAATTTAATTTCCTCTGTGGGACCGGTCCAATCGTCAAAATTAAATATTTTGGGTCCGATGTGAACACTTTGGTGAAACCTGAGAAGCTCCATGTGTATTGCAGTGTTCCATTATTAATATTTTCATTGCTAACTTCAGTTCTTCACTGCTCATTCACAGATTTGGGTAAAGATTTGGATCGTTGCATTTGACTGTAGTTGTATTTGTGAGGACGACTTGCGGTGTGGAGAAAATAAAAGTATTTAGTTAACGCTGACTATGGAGGGTCCTTCACATGAGCTATTCAACTCCATAAGCGCTGCATAACACCATTACAAGCAGTGTGCGGACGTTCATCCTGTAAATGCCGATGACAGTAATCGTGAATAGGCACACGGCGAATGGAAAGCTGGGAGATGGAGCCAGTACAACGCAGTTTCTGTTTCTCGCAGTCGAAGGAACAGAGAACCCGAGGTCAAGCTCCCGCTTCCGTGACCGCGTGACCTCATCGTCCGCTCGCCGACGCGCTGCGAGCGGTAATTTGCGGGGGATAAATAGCGGTGTCTCTTAACGCGCCTGGGGACGGGTCGGAGCGCATAAAGGGAGGGATTGAAAGGGGAGCGGTGTGGTGCGGATGGCCGGAGAGAGAGAGAGAGCCTGATAGCGTTCCATTAGGAGTGACAAACAAAGGGGCCCTTTCGAAAAGCTCGCGCTCGGACCCACGGACGGACGGACGGACGGACGGACGGACGGACGGGAAGGGGGAAAGGTGAGATCGGGGGCTTCCGCCCCGCCTGATTGGACAGATCCGTCTCCGGCGCGGCGTCCGTGAACGCTTCGTCCGCAGCACTGAATCTGGAGAGAGAGAGAGATAGAGAGAGATAGAGAGAGAGAGAGGAGGTATCTGGAGAGAGAGAGAGATAGAGAGAGAGAGAGAGAGAGAGAGGAGGTAGAGAGAGGGAGAGAGATGAGGTGGAGAGAGGGGGTGGAGAGAGAGAGAGAGAGGAGGTAGAGAGAGGGAGAGAGATGAGATGGAGAGAGGAGGTGGAGAGAGAGATAGAGAGGAGGTAGAGCGAGGGAGAGAGAGAAAGAGAGAGAGAATGAGCGAGAGAGAGAGAGAGGGAGGGAAAGAGAGAGAGAGACAGTGTGAGTTGGGGGGCAGCCCCAAAAGGAGAGACAGACCTTTGATTTCCCCTTTGTTATTTAACACTTAGGGGAGACAAACAATTTCTTGTTACACAACATTTCACAAAGCACAAAAACCAGTAGAAACACAACAGAAATCACAAAAACCCCTAGCGAAACACACACAAAACTGAAATAAACCCACCCCCCTACCCCTTACTGAAAATGTGTGGTGCTCATTTTCCTCGCTGATGAGAAACCCAAATTCAGAGCCTCATTAGCAAGCGCACTGTGTGTGTGTGCTGATTCTGTGGGCTGTAGTTGAGGGGGATTCTCTTTTTACCTTTTTTAAAGTGAATATTACTACTGAAAAAGAAACCGACAAAGGGAAAATAGCCACTGGTTTTTCGAGTACCAGCATATCTGATAAGGTGTACGGAGTTCCTGATAAGGCTTGGTCCGGGCCCAGTGGGTGTGTTCTGGGGGACATTTGAAACAAGCGTTTTGTTTTTTTTTTTGGGGGGAGGGTGGGGGGGTTAAAATTCATTTTCACTAGCTCTCTGATAACATCCCTCTGGTGGAGCTAGAGATTGCAGGAGGGGGGATGAGGGGGGGGGGGGAAAGACGAAAAGATGGAGAGCCCCCCCACCCCCAACCCCCCCCCCTCCTGGGCTGTGTGACTCAGCTCTTGAGCTGGGATATCTGGGGGTAGCTGAATCCTCTGAGCCCCTCTGGGCTTTGGGCTCCACTCATGTTCCTGATTACCAGCTGCTCACCTCCACACCTCCTTAACATTGCAGAGACCCTGAACCACAGCGCTCCCCAGTGGACATGCAGGTAGACAGGTACCCAGGCCAGAGAGACAGACAGACAGGTAGACAGGTCCCAGGCCAGAGAGACAGATATACCAGTAGACAGGTACTCAGGAAAGAGAGACAGACAGACAGACAGACAGACAGACAGGTAGACAGGTACCCAGGCCAGAGAGACAGATTTACCAGTAGACAGGTACTCAGGAAAGAGAGACAGACAGACAGACAGACAGGTACCCAGGCCAGAGAGACAGATATACCAGTAGACAGGTACTCAGGAAAGAGAGACAGACAGACAGACAGACAGGTACCCAGGCCAGAGAGACAGATATACCAGTAGACAGGTACTCAGGAAAGAGAGACAGACAGACAGACAGACAGGTACCCAGGCCAGAGAGACAGATATACCAGTAGACAGGTACTCAGGAAAGAGAGACAGACAGACAGACAGACAGGTACCCAGGCCAGAGAGACAGATATACCAGTAGACAGGTACTCAGGAAAGAGAGACAGACAGACAGACAGACAGGTACCCAGGCCAGAGAGACAGATATACCAGTAGACAGGTACTCAGGAAAGAGAGACAGACAGACAGGTAGACAGGTGCCCAGGCAAGACAGACAGACATACCGGTAGACAGGTACTCAGGCAAGAGAGACAGACAGACAGGTAGGCAGGTATGTAGGCAAGAGAGTAAGACAAACAGATGAGCCAGGCAGACAGACAGACAGACAGACAGACAGGAGAGGCAGACAAGCAAGTAGACTGTCAGGCCAGTTTGTGACAGAATCATTTCCATGAAAATAGCAGTCTGAGCACATGCATGTGTGTGTGCACGCGTGTCTGTGTGTGTGTGTGTGCACATGCGTGCGTGTCTATATCTGCTGTCTGACAGGATCTATATGACTTTATCTCCTTCTGTCCAGCCAACCCCGTTCTAACAAGCAAAAGACATTCAGCTGAAACGGAGGCTGAGCCGTTTAAAAAAATAAATAAATAAAAAAGACTTAATTAAAAGATAACATTTTAATGTATTGCTGAACAGACAGACAAGAAGCATAGCAGTTTCAGCAGAATACGCTTCCCTGATAGGTGACCCCGGAGGTCAGGCCCCTGACCGAGGAAATGGCGGCTGTTGTAATTAATTCAATTAGTGAGGAATGGGACAGATAGCCTCCGCAGATAGCAGGCTAGCCTGGGTGTGAGGGTGCGGGAGGGGCAGGAGCTGTGCGTTTGGAATATGGCCGTGCTGGAAACAGGACGTTCACATCACCTCCATTAAACAGCTACGGGGACTGCTCAGGCCTACGCAGTGCAGTGACAGGGTGAGCACTGATTGGTGAAGGACACACCCTTGGACTGAAAATCATGTAAAAAACCATGACTGGCGTGCAGACGTGGGTAAGATGCTGCATCTTGGGCAATTATTGATTTTATGTTTTATTTAATTTATTTAGTTATTTTTTAAAAATCAGATCAGAAGGAAGATGGTTTGTGTGTGTGTGTGCGCGTGTGCATGCACGTGTGTCTGCATGCGTGTGTGTGTGTGTGTGGTCATGGTGGGGGTGGGGTGGGTGTGGTGGTTTGATTGGCGGTTCACATGGGGCGGGTCTCAGGGGATTTTTTTCCTTCCGCCAGGGTTTAATTGTATCTTCGATAAAATCGATCGGAGGACGTAAATCCGCGTGGGTGACCAGATTGATTTCTGAGAGTTTTTTTTTTTTTTTTCCCTGACGTGAGTGACAGAGCTACAGTAAATTTCTGTTGCCATGGGAGACGATGAGGAATGAGGCCAAGTGAAGACCTAGGGTGTGGGAATGGAGGGGGGGGGGGGGGGGTTAGGGGGGGGGCAGAGTGCACAGACATCTACTACAGCAACTTCCTGTACATGTCAGCCCCCTGCATTGCTGATGGGACCATCACACCCCCCCCCCCCACACCAAGCTTAAAACTAAAATAAAACCTGCCCTCCCCCACATCATGGTAATTCCTGTAATTATTGTAATGTACTGTGAGAATTTGAATAGCGGTCTGAGCTGTTTCGGCGGCGCTCATGCTGTAAAAATAGCGGTGTAATGACAGGCTTAATCAATTTCACTTTGCACCGAATCTCTCCCAGAGGCACACCTAGCTGGACCAGAGCTTTTTTTTTTTTTTTTTTTCTTCCCTCTTTTTCACTCCCCTGCTGTTTATTTCCAGTATCTGCCGTCGAACCCGACGGTGATAAAGGACTGTTTATACGAAAAGACACGCTCCTCCTCCGCCGCGCCGCCCTCTCACAGCGTAATAAATGAATGAAAAGGGCCCCAGGCAGCCGAAGTGGAGCGGCGCGTGAATCTGGTACGAGGACCCCGAGGCTGCGGGGGGACCACTGCAGCGGAGCTCCGTCCACCCGGGGGGGCAATGAAAGAGTCAGCAGGGGAGGCCCTCATATGGGCTCTGTTTAAGAAAACAGTCTTCCTTTCAGTCATCCATTCATTCATTCATTTCAGTGGTTCTTATATAAGGCGATTCTTACATCTCTTCCCTGTCCCTGTGTGCGTGTTTGTGTGTGTGCACGAACATGTGTTTTTGTGTGTGTTTATGTGTGTGTGCGTGCGTGCGTTCATGCGCGTGTGCGTATACATATTTCAAGTCTTTAATAATACTGTAACTTTTCTGATGGTGAGCAGTGTATTGTCCCAGTGCGAATTTGTCAACCATTTTATTTCTTGATTTGTTTTTAAAAGCTAACGAACCTTTCTCTATTTTCTGCGACGACATAAACACGTTCGCGGGTTTTCATGTCTGAATTAAGAGGCCGCAGTCAGATGAGCTGTTGCTCAGGCAGGGATGTATTTCTGAGACCTGGGCTGAGACTGCGACTGCCCTTGACCATGACTGGGGATTTTCAGCAGTTCCTGTTTCCTCGCGGTTTCTGAAATAAGGGATGCATGCTTTGAGTGTGAATTAATTTGAACCAAATTAAAATCTAAAGCACTCAGTGCATGGCTTAAAATGTGGTGGGGGTGGGGGGGGAGGGGGGTGTGATGTTGTGGGTGTGGGGGAGGGGGAATCTGTGTTAACAAACTATCTGGGACCAAATCAGACGCTTTGCAGAAGTCATACATCATAAGACACATTAAGGATGCTTGTTTCATTTAAAGAAACAGTTTTAAAGGTTATTCTTACACAACTGTGCAACTGCAGAGGACAGGCTAATTTATCACAGTGAGCCACAGACTTGTGGAAGAATTCCACAGTTAAAGTGGCCTTTTCCACAAGACAATGTTGTAAATGAGGGTAAATTCTCCTGGACCGGTTACAGGTTTAGAATTTACAACCAGAGAGTCGTTCAGACGATTGATTTGCTTAATATTTTGACCTATGAGGACTCATCAGGAAGAACATTTCATTGAAATATTAATCAAAAGGACCTTGAGCTCCAGCTGAGAATGTGAACTAAAAGATATTCTTCAGTTTGAGTTCTGTTGATAGAACGAGGGGACATTGGAAGTTAGCAAAAGGTAAATTCTGTACAGGCATTAGGAAGAATTTTATTCATGCAGAGTTGCCAATGTGTGGAATAGCCTGCCAGGTCACTTAGTAGAGAGAGAAACTCTGGGGATTTTCAAGACTAGCCTTGATACTATCTAGTCTCTTGGTAATCAGACCACTAATTTAGTCAGGAAATTTATGAGCATTGTTGGGCTGAATGGCCTGTTCTCGTCATTATGTTATATTATGTTAAATATTCGACTAAAATCTCAGCGTAAATTGAAATGATGCTGATGTTGAGATGGTGACATTCAATATGTCGTCGCACTTGAGTATTACTTTAGTTTCCACATCTGCAGTCTATCTGACTGTGACTCGCACTCAAGTCACAGCTGTAGTCTATGTGACTGTGACTAGGTCACTGTGAGTCTCTCACTGTAGTCTCCTTTGCAGTAGTCTATGTTGCTCTGAGGCTCTCTCTAGTCTCCACTGTTAGTGTGTCCGCACTTGTAGTCTATATCATTGAGAGTCTCACTGCAGTCTCCACACTTTTAGTGTATCATTGAGAGTCTCACTGCAGTCTCCACACTTTTAGTGTATATCATTGAGAGTCTCACTGCAGTCTCCACACTTGTAGTCTATGTCATTGAGAGCCTCACTGCAGTCTCCACACTTGTGGTCTATATCATTGAGAGTCTCACTGTAGTCGCCACACTTGTAGTCTATATCATTGAGAGTCTCACTGAAGTCTACACACTTGTAGTCTATGTCATTGAGAGTCTCACTGTAGTATCCACACTTGTGGTCTATATCATTGAGAGTCTCACTGCTGTCTCCTCTCCACAGCTCCACTCAGACCAGGACAGAGGGGACGGCAGTGTGAAGTACGTTCTCAATGGAGATGGGGCCGGCACCTTGTTTCTGATCGACGAAAACTCGGGAGACATTCACGCCACCAAGAGGCTGGACAGGGAGGAGAAAGCCTACTACACACTGCGGGCTCAGGCAGTCAACAAATTCACCAACCATCCCCTGGAGCCCGAGTCTGAGTTCATCATCAAGATCCACGACATCAACGACAACGAGCCCAAGTTCTCCAAGGAGGTGTACACCGCCAGCGTCCCAGAAATGGTAGAAGTCGGTACGTTTCAAACACGTGGTTTTACTTCTTAAAATCTGGAAAACTGTTTTAAATAGCGTATCTTGTTTCTTTATCCTGCATTCAAGCACTCAGTTTAACTTAAGTGTTTGTGGGTTGGCTGTGAGAGTAGATGACAGAAAACAGAAAGGGAAACAAACTGTGCCCTAAGGACCTGGTTTACGAAGACATTCAGCACACACTAAACTAGCAACGCAACCGGTGATTGGTGGAAAACAAGTACCATGACCAATCATTGGTCATGTTATTGATTTTTCATGTGCTAACAGGTTTTGCATGTTCTAAAGCTTTTAGTAGGCCCTAAGGGTCCAAAAAAGAATAAATGAAGGCAAATCCAATACCCTGGATTATTAACGACTTCAAAAGAAGCATCACCTTTTTATTATTAAATCTATAATATGTATAATGGTTATGACCTCCTTTCAGTGGTAACAGTGTCTCGAGGTTGCAGAAATTGTTTGTGGTCAGTTTATGTTTACAGCTAAGAAAACAAAAAAAAAAGATAATAAACTTATCAATGTAATATTGTTGATATGTAATCTCAGTCAGATTCCTAACGACAGAACCCTGAAACATGGAAAGAAAAAGAAAAAGAAAAATGTAAAAATATATTTCTTGTGTCAGAAAAGCATCACTGCATTCTCCTTTAAGAGCATTACATTGTTTTGCTGTTTTGATCCCAAAAGCTTCCCTCTGAAGTATTGAGCAGTGTCAGAAAAACAGGGCCTGATGGAGCCCTAAAAAAAAAAGGGGGGGGGGGGGGGGACAAATTTCCCCACCGATATCCCATGGTGCCATATGACGGTTCTAATGCCGCACAAAGACATTATCCCCTACGGGAGTTTGATCCTGGGAGTTCAGTGTTTGGGAGGAGTCCCAGTGGCAGTCGAGGGGTTAAACTGATTAGTCAAGAGATCAACAGACAATTTACAAGCAGATACGTAAAGTAAACAAACGATAATAACCAATTGGGTTTAATGGGAGTGGGGGTGGGGGGGGGGAGGGGATGGGGGGGGTTTGCCTGTGTGCTCAGCAGAATTGTAGGTCAAACGTTATTTTCCCTCCTTTTAATGGTTCAGGGGATGCGGACGCCGGCTCATTAACCGCGTAAACAAATTGAATTCGGCAGCCAGGTTTAACGAGCGCGAGAAGCAATCGGACGCGGCGGAACGCCCGGCCGCGCCGCGAACACGGATGACATCATTCCCCGCGGAACGCTGAGATGATCACCTGATAAGATGTAAAGCAAAGGAAAGGGGGGGGGGGGGGTGCTTGGACACTGACGGATTTCTATCTGTTCCGTAGATAGCATGTTCCACTGGAGGCCAGAGAGGAAGAAACAGGGGAAAGAGGGAGGGAGGGAGGGAGGGAGGGAGGGGTGAGAGAGAGGTAGGGAGGAGAGAGAGAGAGAGAGAGAGAGAGATTTAGCTACCCAGCTGGCACCGAAATATTCCAGGAATGTTGCTCAGCATTCTGGTTGAATTCCAATTTGTTTGTGAGATAGCATTGCTTTATCCACAGACAGAGCACTAGTGTCTGATGTTCCAAAAAAAAGTTATGTCAAAGATTCAGGGGAAATGTTCCATTGATGTCACATACGCAGATACTGATTTAGCCAGGAAAGACATCATGGTCGATAACAATTTAAAAAAAAACTTTTTTGAACATTTTTGACTTTCCCATTAACTCAATTTCAAATAATTCAATTGAATCATCGAGAGTAAAAAAAAAGTTCCATGAGACGTGGCAGATCAAAAGCAAACTGTGTGCTTGGTTCTATGAAAGATAATTTACTGATCATGTACTTTGAACTATACAAGTGTGATCATATGCAGAAAAATCACGACGTAAGTCTTGATAAGTCCTGAACGAGCTTTGAGTGGAGCGTCTGTAAGTGACGTCAGATTCACAACCTCAGTTTCCTCCTCCTCCTCCTCCTCCTTATACTTCACCTTCACTTCGCTGGCACTACGCCAAGCAGACATGCCTAGTTAGGATTTTATCCCCGTTCTCCCAGAGTCTTCTGGAACCAGCCAGCAGTTTTTTTTTTCCTCCCCTCAGTGCCAGGCTTAAAATTTGTTTTTGAACTTCGGGTCAAACAGAACGGCTCAATACGCGCCACTGCCAGCACAAATTTTAAGGAACCCGTGACGGTTCCTGGTGAGGGAAGTATCGACAGTTGAGAAAACGAGGGGAGATTTCTTAACACAGAATTTGCTCATTGTTGAACTACCCCGAAGACACACTGCCCTTTTCTTCCTTTCCCAGGCACCAATGTGGCACAGGTGACCGCGACGGACGCGGACGACCCCACGTACGGAAACAGCGCCAGGCTGGTCTACAGCATCCTGCAGGGGCAGCCCTACTTCTCTGTGGAGCCCGACACAGGTCAGCACGACCGCCACGAGCTTGATCCCGCACACGGTCGCTTTGCCCCAGAGCAATTATCCCAACGTGGCAGACAGTAATACCGCGAGATGGGGACCGCCCTCCTCTTTCCTCCACCCCCGGCTTACAAGAGAAAACTCAGAAAGTGAATAGTTTTTTAAAAATCTGCGCTCTGGAACGGTTCCCGGGCGTGTCCCGTTATTTAAATACAACGGAAACGGAGACCGCACGAATCAGCCGGTCCCAGATTAACCTGCTGCTCCCACCCCACACAAGCACTCTGAGATACCGGCCCTGTCAGTCAGTGCACACCCAGGGTGTCTGTAGAGAGGGGGGGGGGGTGGGGAGAGAGAGAGAGAGAGAGAGAGAGAGAGGGGATATGGAGACGGGGGGGGGTGGAGAGAGAGAGAAAGAGAGAGAGAGAGGGGGGATGGAGAGAGATTACAACATGAGAGAGAGAGAGGGAGGGGGAAGAGAGATGGAAAAAGACAGATTATGGCACGAGAGAGAGAGAGAGAGAGCGAGAGAACGTACAGTCCCAAGAAAAAAGCATTTGTCTCGTTACTGATTTCCTGTATTATGGCATATTTGTCACAGTGAATGGTTTCCGATCTTTAAACAAAATGTAATTTTAGACAAAGGGAAATGAGGAAATACAAAACAATGATCAAACACCCTTATCACCCATGTGAAAAAGCAATTGCCCCTTCAGATACTCAGTCAACCAATTAACCAAATTTAACTGATAATTAGATTCAGCTGATTGAACACTGGCGGGCTTGATTGCAACCTTCCCTGTTGATTCTAAACCTCGCTCATATTGAACCTAACCGTCAGAGTGAAGTAGCCACCGCAAAGTTTCTACAAGCACACTATGTCACGTTCAAAGGACATTCCAGAAGAGATGAGAAAAAAGTTGTTAAAATATATCAGTCTTATATATATCAGAAAGCAGTACAAAGCCATTTCTCAGGCTCTGGAACTCCACTGAACCACGGTGAGAGCCATTATCTCCAAATTGAGAACACTTAGAACGGCAGTGAATCTTCCTGGCATGCCAAAATGTCTCCAAGAGCACAGCCACAACTCATCCAGGAAGTCACAAAATGATCCCAGAAGAACATCCAAAGAACTGCAGGCCTCTCCAGCCTTAGCTAAGGTCAGTGTTCATGGCTCCGCAATAAGGCAAAAATGGGATTAATTTGGAAGTAGCAAGGTAGAAACCACTTCTAGCCCAAGAGAAGCATCTCACATTTGCAAAGAAGTAGCTGTATGATCCCCAGGCCTTTTGGGATAATGTACTTAAACAATAATAACGGTGTACTTTTTGGATGGCACATGTCCCATTGTGTCTGGTGGAATGAAAATGCAGCCTTTCACAGGAAGAACCAACAGTCAAACATGGTGGTGGTTGTGTGTAATGTTGTGGGGATGCATTGCTGCCTCAGGACCTGGACCTGCCATTATTGCTCTATACCATAAAAGAAGGGGACTGCGCAGTCATCTATCTGTGAGCTGAAGCTGAAGCTTAATTGGCTTACGCAGCAAAACAATGATCCAAAACACAAAGGCAAGTCCGCATCTAAATGGCTGAAAAGAAACAAAAGTTTTGGAGTGGCCTAGTAGAAGTCTTCAACCCGATAGAGACGCTGTGGCAAGGCCTTGAAACAGGACCTCAAATTAGCAGCTCGTGCTCAGAAACCTACCAATTTGTGTCGTGTGATGTTTGGATGTTGCTCTCCCGTAGCGTTCGCATTGATGGAGCAGCCTCGGGAGGTGTTCTATAAAAGGCAGACATTTTGAGTCGGGCGGCTGGGATCACAGCCTGATTTGTGCGTCCGCTTTGATAACCGCTGCTCTTTGATAGACAAGCGAGATGATGGTTGCTAAAGGAGAAAAAAAAAAAAAAAAAACGAACGAACGAACGAACAAAGTTGGAACCCTCAAAATCCCATGTAGGCACTTTCACTTTCCTGTCTTTGATATTTTTTTTCATATTTAACTGTAATCCCACCGTAAGGCAGGCGCCGCGGAGTTCCGCGGGGACGTTTGAAACGCGGAACTGTGATGTGAAACCGCCGCCGCCGCCGCTCCGGCAGCACACACACACACACACACACACTCGCGCGCGCTCGCTCTTTTAATCTGAACTCAGTCGCTGCCGCTGCCGAGAGCTGCTGCCACTTCCTGTGATGAGGCCATCAAAACAAAAAAAGATAAAACGCTCGTCTGAGTGTCTCTACGAGCGGGAAAAAAAGCACGAGAGCTTCTGACACACTGCAACACCAGCCTGGGCCGTGGGAAACACGAGGAGATAAAACTGTATCACACACACACACGGACAGGCGTGCACACACACACACACACGGACAGGCGTACACACGTGTGCGGACGCACACACGCGCACACACACGGACAGGCGTACACACGTGTGCGGACGCACACACGCACACACACACGGATAGGCATACACACGTGTGCGGATGCACACACACACACAGACACACACACACAGAAAATACTGCATTTGAATATACAGAATTTGAATAAAAATATTTCTTTTTGAATATTGGAATATTATATACTTTTTTAAATCAATTTTTTTTTTATTGCTGGGGGTTGAGTGGCTGGGGTGTTACATTAAGAAGAGCGTTTGTGAAAATAACTCTGTCTTTGATTTGAGTCAGTCTTCACGAACAAAATGCCTTATGGTATTACGTTTTTGAATAACATTGAAATGTTGCTCTAAATGTATAGCGACATACGCGATAAACAAAATTATAAATATCATTCCATTTGCAAATAATATTGAGGCATTGCTATGCTCATGCAGAGTGGCACTCCCGATATACTTACCGTATGGATGTACCCCATTACGGCTCTGTCTGCGTGCGGTTTCCGAATGACTCATTCGCTCAATCAGGGCACGCCGCGCACAGGCATTCAGTGAGCGATTGTGACATCACATCCGCCTCCTACGCCGCGATGAACAGCCGCCCCGAAACGACGGAGAGATGCACACGCTCTGCTCCCCTTTCACACTACTATATATATATTTTTTTTACCTTGTTTTGTTTTTAAAAAACTAATATTCTGGAGGAGGATTAGTATGACTAAGGATCAGACTAATCTCAGGGGCAGCCTGAGGTACAGCATCTCTCCCTCTCTTGTTTTTATGTATTTATTTTTCTTTTCTTTTTTTCTCATCCCGCACGCTCTCTGGTTTTGGGATTACATTTTTCGGTTTGGTGGACCGAACAGGAGCCCTGGCCGTAAAGTTGGAAAGGCGTTATTAAATATTTAACCCCCCCCCCCCCCCCCTTTTTTACAGGAGTCATCCGCACGGCCCTGCCCAACATGAACAGGGAGAACCGGGAGCACTTCCAGGTGGTGATCCAGGCCAAGGACATGGCGGGGCAGATGGGCGGGCTCTCCGGCACCACCACCGTCAACATCACCCTCAGCGACGTCAACGACAACCCGCCGCGGTTCCCCCAGAGTCAGTACGCCCCCGCGCCCAGCCTCGCCCTTGCCCTCATCCTCACACTCACACTCATCCTCACCCCCACCCTCACCCTCACCCCCACCCCCAGCGTCATTACACCCTCACCCTCACCCCCACCCCCAGAGTCATTACACCCCCACCCCCACCCCCACCCACACCCGCACCCTCACCCCCAGCGCCCCGTGAGAAGGCTGTCTCCATCTGGTCTCCATTTCAGAATGAATGTGGATTAGTGTAGGGAGCGGCGGGGGGGGGGGGTGGGGGGTAGGGGGGTGGCGGGTGCCCTGGGACAGGGCCCGTTCCCGTTATTGTGTCACTGTCTCTGTCTCTTGAAGTCAGGGAGTAATTAAATGTAGAGCCGTATGATGGAGCGCAGGGTCCTGCGAAGTGCATCAGATCAGTCTGGTAATCCCTATTAAATGAAAAGCGCGCACTCTGTGCATTTTATCTCTCTCCCTCCCTCTCTCTCGCTCTCTCTCTCTCTCCCGTTCTCTCACTTGCACTGTCTTCCCCACCATGTTAACAATCTCTCACCCTCTCTCTCTCTCTCTCTCTCTCACACATGCTCTCTTTCTCTGTACGTCTTTCTTTTAGTCATTCTCTCTCTATCTCTCCCTCCCTTTTTCCCTTTCTCACTCGCACTGTCTTCGCCCACGTTAACACTGCAACAGATCAAATTCAGAATGCTTTATTGTCCTGACTAGATATGTCTTATGTTGCCAAAGCACGGAAAAGAACATATACAACCGAACGCATAAACGTAGATCTAGACATGCAGCGTGCGGACAAACAGAGGCCTGTCCAGATATGCTCACTGGTTGTCCCTCTGCATATGGGCTGTAACATAATCTGCCAATACATTTTCTGTGTTCCCCTAATAAACAGGGGAGCTCTTGGTGGCAAAGTTTTAAATTCAAGACATATTTTAATGAATTTTTGGGTGGAAATTCTCCCTCATGTTCTGGCTCCTCATGCTGTGCGGGCGTGTAGCTGTGTCTCCTCCCTGGCTGTGGTGTGAGCAGTCTGTCCTCTCTGGGCAGCCAGGCCTGCCTGTGTCAGCCTTCAGCAAGGCCAGGCTGTGCCCACTGAGTCTGTACACACGCTCTCCCTCTCTCTCTCTCTCTCTCTCTCCCTCCCTCCCTCTGCCCCTCTCTCTCGTGCTCTTTCTCTCTGTCTGTCTCTGCATGTCTGTTCATCTGTACATTCACTCTCCTTCTCTCTCTCTCTCTCTCTCACATGCTCTTTCTCTCTGTCTCTGTCTCTCTGTATGTCTTTCTGTCTGTCATTCTCTCTCTCTCTCTCTCTCTCTCTCCCCCTCACACTTACTGTGGCTTGTGAATCTTGTGAATCGCGGCTCTGCTGAGTCAGACTGGCACGCTGCCACTGGCACTCCGCGTGCCCGCCGTAAGAGCGCAGGAGTGGGGGCGTGGTTTAGGGGGGGGGGGGGGGGGGGCGAGCGCTTAACAGCTCCTGATGTGACCGCTGTTCCCCACACTCGGTTCATTTGAATGGGGGGGGGGGACGTTGCTGGGGGTTAGGCGATGAGCAGGGTATTCTAATCAGACACAGAGATGACTCTGCTTATCAGACTGTGATAGTATTGTTGTCTAGCACAGTAATGCCTCTCTCTACATCTCCCATCTCCCAAACTCTCTCTCCTCCCTTGCCCCCATGGACAGCCTCTGCACTCTGGAGAGAACACCCGCACCCGCACGCATGCACACACACACACACACACACGCACGCACGCAAGCACGCACACGCACACACACACGCACGCACGCACACATGCACACACACACACAAACACGCACGGAGCTGATGTTGCAGGTTTGGGTCAGTCAGATGTCTACAGATCTACGTTACGTGTGTCAAACTCATGTGAGTTCTAACCCCCTCGTGCGCCAGGTGTGTACCAGTTCAGCGTCCTGGAGTCGGCAGGGACCGGGTCCCCGGTGGGACGGATCAAAGCTACGGACGCCGACATCGGGGTCAACGCCGAGATGGACTACAACGTCATCGGAGGGGACGGGCTCGACGCCTTCGACATCGTCACAGACAGGGCCACGCAAGAGGGGGTCCTCACCGTCAAAAAGGTGACTAAAGCCTCCTCAAATATAAATGAAATGCAAAAAAACGGGAGAGTGCTGTGCTTGAAAGTCAAAAAAAAATAAACTGTATGGCAACCTTCCATTACAGAAGCTGAAAATACTGCAGTATATTGAATAAAGTGTACTATCAAGAGCATAAAAGGTATTGTGGCACTTTACAATAAATGGCCAAATATAAAAATTGCTGGTTCTTTCAGATATTAAAAAAATACCTGTATATTGTGGTGAAGTATATTTATCATATTATTTTATAAGAAGGTCCACATATTTCTGTAATGGTTGTCAGGGAAACTTCAAAAGGACTACCGCTTAGTGAGACTCATACTCATTGTATCACTGTACAGAATATGCACTTTGGTGGAACAGCGTTGGTGGATAATGTTTTTGTCGTTACTGCATCTTGTTCAGGCTAGAGGTTGCTGGATTCTGATGTTGGATATTATCATATATCGTCATCAGTGATCCAAGAAAGTTTTTATAGTCACAGATAATGCAAAGTATCAGTTCTCAAACTTTGCCACCATTTTGTGTTAAAACAAACAGTAAATGTTGTTCTGAGGCTGAAAGCTCCTACTGTTTTACAGTCAGAGGCTTCACTGGGGACTAGCCAATAGGAAGCCAGTTCACAGTGGAACCAATCATCACTCTGTGACCGGATAGACTGTGTTGCCATTGCTTTCACCTACCCCGGCCTGTTCTGATGATATATGGCTCTGTGGAGACAGCAGTAAAGTTACTGACTGCTTCTTTCAGCACCTTGGAGAGCGCCAAGGACAGCAAGAATCATGCATCCGTCCATTTTCTAAACCGCTTATTCCTTGTCAGGGTCATGGGGGGGTGGGAGGGGGGTGTTGGGGGGGGGGGGAGGAGGGCTTGGGAAGGGGTGGCATGCACTGGTTGAGAGGCAGGAATACACCCTGGAAAGCTCGCTAATCCATCGCAGGGCACACACCATAATTAATTCACGCACTCATACCTAGTCTTCGATTAGCCTAGCCTGCATGTCTTTGTACTGTGGGAGGAAACCGGAGTACCCGGAGGAAACCCACGCAGACACGGGGAGAACGTGCAGACTCCACACAGAGGGGCCCGCGGTTGGGATTCAAACTCGGTACCCTCTCGCTGTGAGGCGACAAAGCTACCCACTGCGCCAGCGTGCCACCAGTGTGCCACCAGCAACAAACCAGTTCCAGCTGGAAAAAAAAAAAAGAGAAAAATAACTGTTTAGTTACATAACACTTGATGGTAAATCATAGCCCTTACATTTAAATAATGAATAAATATGAAATGTAAGTGTTAATCAGATGGGGAATGGGGGGGG
>NC_049204.1:62819501-62922001 GCF_013347855.1 Anguilla anguilla
GAATGGGGGGGGGGGCGCAATTATTCCTTTCTTTTATTATCATCCTTTCATTTTCTTTTTTTCTTCAATCTCCGGCACATTCACCGCCTGTCGCTCCGGCTTTCCCTTCCCCTCCCTCTCTTAATTCGTCTTTTTGACATTAATTATCTAAACAAAGACTGATGTTAATTACACATTCCCTCAACACGTTCTCGTTTTCCTCTCTCTGCGTCCGGGACAGCGAATAACGGACGCGCCCATCTCTGGATTACGAAACGCGCGGCACATTCGTTCCCCGGCCTGGCTGAACGTCCGTTTATTTACTGTGTTTGGAATCTGAGGGCGGGCGCATTAATATTAAAATGACGTGCGTTACAAATACTGTACCAAAAAAACGGAAAAATATAAAATGATGTTTTTCATTGCACACTTGTGGCATTATTGCACGTTTGTCATAATGGAGGAATTATTGTGATAACGAAATTGATTCAGATGTAAAAAAATATAAATATTATTAAAGGGGAACTGAGGAAACACAAAACACATTTTTTTAAAATTATTATTGAATTTATTTAATGAAACGTTGTCGAACAACCGTATCACCCACGTGAAACCATTCAGCGTGGCAGATATGCAGTAGCAGAGGAAATCGGGAAGGGGGCAAATACTTTTTCATGCCGCTGCGTGTACATCAGCGCAGTCAGAGTTGGATCGCGTGGACGGATTATTTTAATGGCGGGCATCACCCGAGCGTTGCTCTCTGTTTACACTCCTCCCCTACACAGGAAAAGATGAGAAGGAGGGCAGTTCACCCCGCAGCCTTGTCCTTGGCTTTGAATCGATCCAGAACTTTCAGGCTACAGTAACAAAAAAAAACAAAAAAAATTAAAAGAAAAAGAAAAAGAAAGGAAAAGCACACATAATTGCCTTTTTTGCAAGTGTTGGCCCTCGCCGAGCCTCCCCGCCATGCGCCCAGCTCCATAATCCAGGCTGATTGCGGAGATCAAAGTCCGCGTGACTTCAGACGCGCTTTCATTTCTGACACCGAGGCGTCCAATTAAACGCCGTCGCCTTATTAGAGGGGGAGCCTCTGCCTGCGGAGAGCGCTCTCTCTCTCTCTCTCCCTCTCTCTCTCTCTCTCTCTCTCTCTCTCTCTCCCCCCCTCTCTCTCTCTCTCTCTCTCTCTCTCTCTCCCTCTCTCTCTCTCCCTCTCTCTCTCTCTCTCTCTCTCTCTCTCTCTCTCTCTCTCTCTCTCTCTCTCTCTCTCTCTCTCTCTCTCTCTCTCTCTCTCTCTCTCTCTCTCTCTCTCTCTCTCTCTCTCTCTCTCTCTCTCTCTCCCTCTCTCTCTCTCTCTCTCTCTCAGTCAGGCGGGGTTTGGGTCCTGGCACAAAATCGTTTTAATTACAATCGCTGCATTATTCACATGTGTGCTCGCGCACACACACACACACGCGCACACACACACGCACACGTGCAAACCCACACACACACGTCCAAAGGACCACCAGAACAAACTGTGGTCCTGTTGAGTAACCCAGCACATGATCCTTTGTGCTTGTGCGCATGGCTGCTATAAGAATAGACGCGTGACGCTGCCTGTCCTTGTCTGTGTGTGTGTGCACGTGTGTGTGTGTGTGTGTGTGTGCATGCATGCGTGTGTGTGTGAAATACAGTTTTGTTTCCTCATTGTATTTCCAGCACGGACAGCAGTTAGACTGCACTATAAACCCATGTTTAATGTGTTGATGTGATTATTAATAGATGTCCTCTTCTCTGTGTGTGTGTGTATGTGTGTGCGTGTGTGTGTGTGTGTGTGTGCGTGCCTGTGTGTGCGCGCGTGTGTGTGTGCGTGCCTGTGTGGGTGGGTGCGTGTGTGTATGTGTGTGTGTGCGCGTGTGTGTTTGCGTGCGTGTCTGCGTGTCAGCCTCTGAACTTTGAGAGGAAGAGCGCGTACGTGCTGAAGGTGCAGGTGGAGAACACGCGGCCGGACCCCCGCTTCAGCGCCGCGGGGCCGTTCCGCGACACGGCCACTCTCAAGGTCACCGTGGAGGACGTGGACGAGCCGCCCGTCTTCGAGCGCGACGGCTACGTGATGGAGGTGAAGGAGGACGCCGACGCCGGCACCACCGTCGGCTCCGTGAGCGCCTCCGACCCCGATACCAGCCGCAGCCTCATCAGGTAGGTCACCTGTGTGGGGCAGGGGCTAGAGCGCAGGACTCAGTGAGTCACCTGTGTGGGGTAGGGGTTAGAGCGCAGGACTCTGTCACCTGCGTGGGGCAGGGGTTAGAGCGCAGGACTCAGTCACCTGTGTGGGGCAGGGGTTAGAGCGCAGGACTCTGTGGGGTAGGGGTTAGAGCACAGGACTCAGTGAGTCACCTGCGTGGGGTAGGGGTTAGAGCACAGGGCTCAGTCACCTGTGTGGGGCAGGGGTTAGAGCGCAGGACTCTGTGGGGTAGGGGTTAGAGCACAGGACTCAGTGAGTCACCTGCGTGGGGCAGGGGTTAGAGCACAGGACTCAGTGAGTCACCTGTGTGGGGCAGGGGTTAGAGCACAGGACTCAGTCACCTGTGTGGGGCAGGGGTTAGAGTGCAGGACTCAGTCACCTGTGTGGGGCAGGGGTTAGAGCGCAGGACTCTGTGGGGTAGGGGTTACAATTGGGATCTTAAAGTCAGTTCCTGGAGGACCACAGAGCCTGCTGGTTTTCAGTGTGCTTGGCCTAAATGCTTCATTGATTTTGACTGAAGAGTCCACCCGCCTTATTTCCAAGACCAATGCTGACCGCTGATCGAAAGGAAACCACAAAAACCTGCTGTCACCGTGGCCTCCGGGGTCTGAGTTTGAGGTGTGTTTGTGTTTTTAGCGACGGACGCCACACAAGGGGAGCAGTGTCTCAGCTTCTCTACCTAGCAACTATAGCAAGGCAAAAGCAACGTTTGTTAGAACGAACCGCCCCTCTACCCTGCACCTCTCCACAGGAGGCAAACTCCCCCCCCCCTTCCCCCCCGTGTAAACACGAGTGGAGAAAAAGGGCCAATTACAAGTCCTGGCACCGGAGGAGAACAACACTTAAGGGCCAGCATTAAAGCGGAATTATCTCCCGCGCTCAATCGGGGGAGGGGCCGGACCGGCTGAATTATCGACGATACAAGAGAGGCAATTAGCTGTCGGACAACGGCGGACTAAACGAGCTTACGCCGCGCAAGAGACGGGGGGGGGGGGGAGCGAACATTTAAAAGAAAAGATTAAACGGAGAAGAAGAAAAAAAAGAGAAGATTGTTTTGGCTTCTCTTTTTTTTTGGCAGAAAAAAAAACACAAGGGAAAAATAGATAGAAAAGAAAAAAAAAAAGGACGGTGTCTGAAAAAGCCGCATGGAACTTGGCCGGCGTGTTACTGGAGACTCTAACACCCCCCCCCCCCCCCCCCCCCCCCCCCCCCCCCCCCCCCCCCCCCCCCCCCCCCCCGGGGGTTGAAACTTCCTCCTCCAGTTCTGGCTAACATCCTGCCCGTCTGCTGTCCATTAATCACGCTGATGTACGACACTCTGCCAGTACAGAGTCTGTACGGCCCCTGAGACACCAGCGTGCCAGGGGGTCACGACCTGCATATCCTGGGCTGCGGGCAGGCCAAAAAAAATAACAATAATAAAATGAAATAAATTAACTAATTAAATTAAATAAATACTGTTTTTTACAATAACAAAAAAAAAAAGACCCTCAGGTGCGAAACATTAATTAAGATTTCCTTCGGAACATCATAAAAATAAAACGGGATCGTCAATCTTTTATTATCGCTGAACGTAAAAACTGGCAGCTTTCAGAGGACGTGCTGGAATAGGGTATGCTATTGACTGAGTGAGTTAGCTAGGGGAATAATTTGGCTTCATAATGCAAGGCGGTGAGGTCCTGGAGGGCGGCAGTGTCTGCTGATTTCCAGCGTTTAAGAGATTCATTTATTCAACCGATTGGCTAAAGAGTCCGCACACCTCATTCCCAAGGCCCAAACTTTCTTTAGATCGAAAGGAAGCCAGAAAAAATAGCTGCAGACGCTGCGGCCCTCCAGAGTTCAGCATTCCCGCTCTCGGGGACAATGGCTGGATTAACTGGATTAAAATCTGTAATTTTTTTTTCTTCTTCACAAGCACAGTTTGGCTAATTTCTAAACTGCATTACAAAATGGAAAGAAAAAAACCCTTGTGTAATGCTAACGTTTACCTGTAAGCCATAGTTAAGCTCAAATGTTGACTCAATACATGGCGAAATGTTTTCAGCTGCCAATCAAAGCCCGTTTTATCAATCTGTCTCGACTCATCTTCCCTCAACATGATGTGCAATTGAGTTTGCACCTCGAAATTAATAAATTGTGGACCTGCTATGAAGTCTTTATCGTTAGAGAGTGGATGGAACAGTGTATTTGAGTCCTATTGAGCGTAGATTCCATGACCTGTCAATCACCAGCTGATTTGAGCCAATGGAAACAACGTTCCAGTATAGCCAATCCAGTGACAGTATTAAATGGCCTTAGCCCCAGTCACAGGCCCTCCGGTGGATTCTTGACCGGGTGACCCGACTGGTGAGAGCTACAGCTCAGTACATTTTATATTTATTTTATTTTGTCTTTTTTTTCAGGTACTCTATTGACCGCCGTACGGACATGGACCGCTTGTTCAACATTCACCCGGGAAACGGGACCATCTTCACTCTGAGGCCCCTGGACCGCGAGGAGACCGCGTGGCACAACATCTCTGTGACCGCCACAGAGTTCAGTAAGTACCACCATAGAGTTCAGTTAGTACCGCCACAGAGTTCAGTAAGTACCGCCACAGAGTTCAGTCAGTACCACCATGGAGTTCAGTCAGTACCACCATAGAGTTCAGTAAGTACCATCACAGAGTTCAGTAAGTACCACCATAGAGTTCAGTAAGTACCATCACAGAGTTCAGTCAGTACCACCATAGAGTTCAGTAAGAACCATCACAGAGTTCAGTCAGTACCACCATAGAGTTCAGTAAGTACCATCACAGAGTTCAGTAAGTACCTCCGAAGAGTTAAGTACTGCCACAGAGTGCAGTAAGTACTGTTACAGAGTTCAGTAAGTACTGCCACAGAGTGCAGTAAGTACTGTTACAGAGTTCAGTAAGTACTGCCACAGAGTTCAGTAAGTACCATCACAGAGTTCAGTTAGTACTGCCACAGAGTTCAGTAAGTACCATCATAGAGTTCAGTACATACTACCACAGAGTTCAGTAAGTACCATCACAGAGTTCAGTAAGTACCTCCAAAGAGTTAAGTACTGCCACAGAGTGCAGTAAGTACTGTTACAGAGTTCAGTAAGTACTGCCACAGAGTTCAGTAAGTACCGCTGGACATGGGGGGTCATTCAGCACAGACACCACATCATAGATCGCCATTATGTCCTGCATTCCACCCCCACTGCTGTGGATAATCACAGACTTGCACACACACAAGCTGCTCTAAGCACCAGTAATTGCTTGTTTGCCTGGAGAGACTGTGTGTATAATCCCATTTCTGTATGCTAAACTTTGAACTCTCCAGAGCATTATTGTTCTTTAACATAGCCTGCAAGGTAGCTGAAGAGACCTGTCTTGACACAACAGATTGATGTGTTATACGGAAAAGGTGAAAATTATACAGTAGTTCAAAATAAGCATCGAGTGCAATATTTTCAGCATTGTTCATGCAGTGTGTGATAATTTTGATGGCAACTCCAGTTCACGAGCTCTTGCTGTCAGTCTTATGAAGCTGCTGATAACTTCAAGTGGAAGGCAAATATAGAATGTGTGTGTGTGTGTGTGTGTGTGTGTGTGCGCGCGTGTACAGGTGTATTTGTGTGTGTGTGCGAGCGGTGTCCTGGGCCGCAGTAAAAATGGCCTTTGCTCTCTGTCCGTCTCCCAGGCAACCCCAGGCAGTTGAGCCGCGTGCGCGTCTTCATCAGGGTGCTGGACGTCAACGACAACGCGCCCACCTTCGCCACCGTCTACGAGACCTTCGTGTGCGAGAACGCCAAGCCCGCGCAGGTGAACGTCACGCCGTCCCTTCGCGGTCTACGCCGTGACTCACGACGACGCCGTAAAATGTTGAGTGTTAAGCCAGCTCCCTATTGGGACGTGCATCTGAACTATTAAGAGTCGAATTAGCGCTGGACGTGTTAGCGTGTACCTGCTCAGACGATGATGGGGGGGGGGGGGGGGTTTGAAATTGCGATATAATGCATTGTTGTCTTGAAAGGCAACCTTTTCAGCAGGACTTAAATGCCTTTAACATGGCATGGAGATGATCAATAAGGCCCATTATGTATCGAACTGGCATCAGCCTTGCCTCCCAAGCGTACGCGCGCACCCCAAAAAGACCATGCTGGGAAAATGGAGCCCGGGCTACTTCTGAGCCGCCAGGACCCCTTTCATTGTGGGAGCGCTATTGTGCTCGCCACCTGTGTTTACAAGAAGCGCCAGGCAAAATGCGGTTTCATCAAAATCCATAAAGGCGTAAGTGACAATTCAAAAAGTACAAGCCGTGAAAACCTCGGCGGCGGGGAGCGCAAGAATCGGAGGCTGAGAGCGCGTGACGTGGGAAAGTCTTTCAGACTGTAATCTTGCAAAGGCCGGCCAATTTTCAGAAAAAGCCCTTTTTTTTTTTAAAAACGCCGTTTCTTTTCTCGCTCCCCATACCCGGGCATTATGATGTCATAATACAGTACAGCACCTTTGGCAGAATGCTAGGCGTAGACAATCGCTGGCGGCTGCAGAACAGAAATGGAAGTCGACTCCCGTATAAAGTTTTTAGCGCCTCGCTATGCGCGAAGCTTCCGTACATTTCTTTTATTCGAATAGGCCCCGATAAATACGCTATTGTGTGCTCTAGCGCACCAACAACCGAGGAAATCCAGAATAAGCCGGCCGGCACGCATGAACTGTCTTGGTCAGTCGCCTGTGTGTTCAGATTTTTACACAGATCACGCCAACTTGGGTGTTTGATTTCTGTAAGCCTTTCAAGGACAGCCTTTTAGGACAGTTTTATAATAGTGAGGGGGGGGGGGGGTGATTTAGCAATCTCTCAGTGGGATGTGTGCGCGTTTAAACGAACCAGATGTGAGTTGGTCTGAAGGTCCAATGCTGCGGTCCCTATTTCTAGAGTAGGGATGCTCGGATCTCACTCTCGAAGCCAGTAGTTCTGCTGGTTTCCTTTTCTAGCTGATGGTCAATTGATCAATATTAATTGATTAGAGAGGAAGAATGAAAACCAGCAATATCACTGGCCCCAAGAGTAAGATTCGAGTATGGCTGTTATAGAGGTTACATTAAGTGCTTTGGTAACTTGTAGAAGTACAGTAATTATTTCACATGATGTGTCTTGGTTCTGAAGGCCCAGTTCTGTAGTTGGTATTTGTAGAGGCTACCTTGGGTGCCATGGTAACCCATACGGATACAGTAATAATGTTTCTGGATGTGAGGTGGCCCTGAAGGCCCAGTTGCATGGTTGGTATTTGTAGAGGTTACACTGGGTGCCATGGTAACTCATAGAGATACAGTAATAATGTTTCTGGATGTGAGCTGGTTCTGAAGGCCCAGTTGCATGGTTGGTATTTGTAGAGGTTACACTGGGTGCCATGGTAACTCATAGAGATGCAGTAATAATGTTTCTGGATGTGAGCTGGTCCTGAAAGCGGTGTGGTGTTGGTGTTTCCAGAGGATACAGACAGTGAGTGCCACAGATGCAGACGAGCCTAAGGGTGGGCACAGGTTCTTCTTCAGTTTGGCGCCAGAGGCTGCGGTCAAAGCCAACTTCACCGTCAAAGACAACAGAGGTGAGCTCCTCTGGGTCCACACACACACGCGTGCGCGCGCGCGCACACACGCACACACACACACACACAAAGCTGCTTTATTCACTGTCTGTGAGTGACGAACGAGGTGAGCTATCCCAATCACATCACACACGTGCGTACGCGCACACGCACTTTGTTAAATGTGATAATTGGAATTCCTTTTCCATATGAATATGCATACATTGCATGTTCAAAAGGGAATAGCTGAAAGCATTTCCCTTTTTAAATCACGAGAAATGTATGCACTGAGCCAATTCAACTCTTCTGTTTAAGGTGTAAACTGCCTGATAGGGGTGTCCCTCTGTCATGGAAAAATATATTTTTTAAAAGAGGACAGTTGACAGCTTTCCTCTTTTTATATACCAAAATAGATATGTTCTTAAACCACAAATTTGATTAAAAAAAGATTTGTATGCTTTTTTTTTTCTTTTACTTTATTTCTTTTTAAAAAGCATCTTGGCACATGCATCCTTTCAAGTGTTTTCATTAACTGTATTGTTTCCAGAAAGGCTGAGCTTAGAAGTGCATTTTTTTTGAGAAGCCGCATATTCTTCACAAAAAAAAAAAAACACTGACGCACTGAAGTACATTACATTACCGCCATTGAGCAGATACTCCTACCCACTCCCAGCGATGTGTTTATCCTGCCATTCATACAGGTTAATGAGAATTCTTTTTAAAGAGCGGCATTCACACAGGTTAATAGGAATTCATTGAAGAGTTGGTTGCACAAACACTTTATGCGGCTACCTTCATCGTTAAAACCGCACACCCAAAAAAAGAAATCTACAGAGCTGACCAGTTATTTCACTTTTGTGTTTGCGTGCAGTCTGACACGCGTGTGCGTGTGAATAAGTCTGACGCACGCGTGTGCGTGTGTGATGCGTGTGAATAAGTCTGACGCACGCGTGTGTGTGTGTGATGCGTGTGAATAAGTCTGACGCACGTGTGTGTGATGCGTGTGAATAAGTCTGACGCACGCGTGTGGGTGTGTGATGCGTGTGAATAAGTCTGACGCATGCGTGTGTGATGCGTGTGAATAAGTCTGACGCACGCGTGTGCGTGTGTGATGCGTGTGAATAAGTCTGACGCACGCGTGTGCGTGTGTGAATAAGTCTGACGCACGCGTGTGTGTGTGTGATGAGTGTGAATAACTCTGACGCACGCGTGTGAGCGTGTGATGCGTGTGAATAAGTCTGACGCGCGCGTGTGCGTGTGATGCGTGTGAATAAGTCTGACGCACGCGTGTGCGTGTGATGCGTGTGAATAAGTCTGACGCACGCGTGTGCGTGCGATGCGTGTGAATAAGTCTGACGCACGCGTGTGCGTGTGATGCGTGTGAATAAGTCTGACGCACGCGTGTGCGTGTGATGCGTGTGAATAACTCTGACGCACGCGTGTGCGTGTGATGCGTGTGAATAAGTCTGACGCATGCGTGTGTGATGCGTGTGAATAAGTCTGACGCACGCGTGTGTGATGCGTGTGAATAAGTCTGACGCACGCGCGTGCGTGTGTGATGCGTGTGAATAAGTCTGACGCACGCGTGTGCGTGTGTGTGATGCGTGTGAATAAGTCTGACGCACGCGCGTGTGTGTGATGCGTGTGAATAAGTCTGACGCACGCGCGTGCGTGTGATGCGTGTGAATAAGTCTGACGCATGCGTGTGTGATGCGTGTGAATAAGTCTGACGCACGCGCGTGCGTGTGTGATGCGTGTGAATAAGTCTGACGCACGCGTGTGTGATGCGTGTGAATAAGTCTGACGCACGCGTGTGCGCGTGTGATGCGTGTGAATAAGTCTGACGCACGCGTGTGCGTGTGTGATGCGTGTGAATAAGTCTGACGCACGCGTGTGCGTGTGTGATGCGTGTGAATAAGTCTGACGCACGCGCGTGCGTGTGTGATGCGTGTGAATAAGTTTGACGCACGCGTGTGTGATGCGTGTGAATAAGTCTGACGCACGCGTGTGCGTGTGTGATGCGTGTGAATAAGTCTGACGCACGCGTGTGTGTGTGCGATGCGTGTGAATAAGTCTGACGCGCGTGCGTGTGTGATGTGTGTGAATAAGTCTGACGCACGCGTGTGTGTGCGATGCGTGTGAATAAGTCTGACGCACGCGTGTGTGATGCGTGTGAATAAGTCTGACGCACGCGTGTGCGTGTGTGATGCGTGTGAATAACTCTGACGCACGCGTGTGCGTGTGATGCGTGTGAATAAGTCTGACGCACGCGTGTGCGTGCTGTGCGTTTGCGTGCAGACAACACGGCGGGGATCCTGACGAGGAGGAGCGGCTTCAGTCGCGCGCAGAAGAGCGTGTACCTGGTTCCCGTGGTGATCTCGGACGGCGAGTTCCCCATGCAGAGCAGCACCAGCACGCTGACGGTGCGCGTGTGCAGCTGCGATCGCCACGGCAACATGAAGGCCTGCAGCGCCGAGGCCTACGCCCTGTCCGCCGGGCTCAGCACCGGGGCCCTGGTGGCCATCTTACTCTGCGTCATCATCCTCCTCAGTGAGTGTCTCTCTGTCCCAACCTCCACACTAACCCTGACCCTGACCCTGACCCTAATGCTAACGCTAACCCTGACCCTAACCCTAACCCTAACCCTGACCCTAACCCTAACCCTCACCTTAACCCTAACCCTAACCCGGGCTCAGCACCGGGGCCCTGGTGGCCATCTTACTCTTCGTCATCATCCTCCTCAGTGAGTGCCTCTCTGTCCAAACCCCAACCTCCACACTAACCCTGATCTCAACCTCCACACTAACCCTGATCTCAAGTGTCAGGGGCTTCTTGTTTAGGTGAAGGGGGGGGGGGGGGTGTGGATGACCTGGAAACATTCAGGAATTCATCAAGGGATTCAAGCCTCTGCTGCTGAACTCTACAGTCTGTCTGTCTGTCTGTCCATCTATAAAGCTTGTAAAAAAAAACAGATCTAGAGCAGTCTTTTTGTTTGACAAAAAAAAAAAATGTAATAAAATAAAATAGAAACACCCTAAAACAGAAGAGACGTGAATTCAGTGTTATCCAAAAAAAATAACTATCCAATGTCAAATGCACATGACAGGAGCAGCACTGAACCAGCATTTAAAAATGTAATTTGAAAGTTGAGTTGTTTTCATAAATGCTTCCTGATACATTTCAAATTAGCAGGGTAGTATTTTGTATCCAGTTATTTATTTTATGATGTATCTCTATTGACAGAAATATATTATGAGATTAGAACAGAATTGATTACTTGCTTTGGTTCAGGTGCAGATCATTAGTATTTTGAAGCTATGGCACAGCAATTACTGTTGTATACAGTAACTGTTATTGCAACCCAGTGTCTATGTTTTGATATAGAGCTAGGAGAATCCTAGCCAGAAGTAGTGCGTGCACTTTATAGTTTAAAAAATAACTTTAAAGTCTCCTTTAACCCTAAGTCTCCTTTAACTAAGCTTGAAGAGATGAAGCAGCTTTTATCTTTCATACCAGGAATCAATTTGGTTGCTCTTCTTTGAACCTTTTCTAGAGCCTCTATTTATTTCTTGTAGTATGGTCCCCAGAACTGCACACAATGCTCCAAGTGGGTCTAACAAATGTATTGTATAAATATAACTTCCTTGGATTTATACTTAATACTTTTGCCTGTATATTCCTGCATCCTGTTGGCCTTTTTACTGGTACTGCACAGCGCCTAGAACCTGAAAGGCTTTGATCAACCATTACTCCCAAGTCTTTTTCAGATTGAGCACATTCCAATTTTGTTCCTTCCATAAAGTAATCCTGCCTAATGTTTTTTCCCACATGCAGAACTTTACATTCGGCTATATTGAATTTCATTTGCCAGGTTTTTGCCAACTTCCGGATTTTATTTAAATCTTCTTGGATTACTTTAGTAGATTCCAAACTATTGGCTGGGCCTCGTGTAGGCAACGCAGGTATCGTCTCGCTGTGTAACATTTTGTAGTGGTCTAATTAACGAGTCAACCATCACCGAATTATACACCTGTGAAACATCAGGTGCTTGAACAGAGCTGAAATGCACATAAATAAATAAATAAAAACAGAAGGCCAGGTTTCTCCGATCCGCGCGGCGCGTGCTATTTTAATACCTCCACATAGCGCGCGCTTTTAATTACGCCTAAAGCGAGCGTTGATTTCCGAGATGCGACTGAGGCAATTTACACTTCGACGTTCCCCATGCAGTGTTGTGACAGGCGGACGCTTCGCGAACAGCGCGAGCGATTCGAATATCGTTACGAGGTCGTGAGGGGCCACCGCCTGTTCTCGCTAACAGCGCCGCAATCATCCAGATACCAGATTTTTTTTTTTTTTTTTTTTTTTTTTTAAAGTCAGCTCGCGACTTCCACACTTTCTCTCCTTCTCTTCTGTTCCCCGCGACCGTGTTTCTCTTCCCGTTTCTCTCTCGTCTTCCGGTCGCTGCGGTTTGTACTTTTTTCTCTCTCTCTCTCTCTCTCTCTCTCCCCCCGTGTTTTCCAGGAATTGTGGTTTTGTACCAATCTGTTTTATCCAGGGATTTCTGGTTTGTTCTTATCTTTCTCTCTCTCTCGATTTTTCCAGTGATCTTTTTTCTGTTCTTCCCTCCCCCCCCCTTCTCTCTTTCTCTCTCAGTGCAGCGCAAGCACATTTTTACCGGATAATATAAACGGCATGCACTGTACAGCTGTGTGTATTAAACATGGGTACGTTGTGTAAATATACAGTAAGTACACGCGTATTAATGTTTTTGTGTGTGTGTGTGTTGCAGTGATCGTGGTTCTCTTCGCCGCCCTGAGGAGACAGAAGAAGAAGGAGCCGCTGATCATCTCCAAGGAGGACGTGCGGGACAACGTGGTGAGCTACAACGACGAGGGGGGCGGGGAGGAGGACACGCAGGCCTTCGACATCGGCACGCTGCGGAACCCCGAGGCCACGGAGGACGGCAAGCAGCGGCGGGACATCATCCCCGAGACCCTCTACCCGCCGGCGGCGGCGCGGCGGCCCCCCGCCGGACCGTCCCGCGACAACGCCGACGTGCGCGACTTCATCGCCGGCCGCCTGCAGGAGAACGACGCGGACCCCACGGCGCCCCCCTACGACTCGCTGGCCACCTACGCCTACGAGGGCGCCGGCTCGGTCGCCCACTCCCTCAGCTCGCTGGAGTCCGCCGTCGCCGACGGCGACCAGGACTACAACTACCTCAGCGACTGGGGGCCGCGCTTCAAGAAGCTGGCGGACATGTACGGCGGGGAGGACAGCGACAGGGACTCCTAACCGGGCCCCAAACGAACCCGCTCCTTAAGGCGGGCGGACGAAAACGAAAGAAACGTGCAAACAAACGAACAAACAAACGAAAAAAAGGAAAATAAAAATAAAAAAAACGCTTCGGAGTTAATTGTTCCGACACACAATGCGGTCGTCATGCTGGAACCGGAAGCGAAGGGGAAAAAAAAAAAGGAGGAGAAAGAAAAGCGCAGTCACTGTTTTACAAAGTGCTCTTTTTAGTCCCGTCAACCACTTCTCGTTTAACTTGTAGGTGACCTTGAGTAACTTCAGTGCTTCGTGTGTCAGTTTTCAGCGACGGATCTGCCAAGCAGAGAATTCAGGAACGAGCAGCGGACTCGCCAAAATCCTGGGTTCACGTGTGCCCTAAAAAAATCTCTTTTTATAAATATATATATATACACATATATATATATATACACGATTTGTTTTCCTTTTTCTTTCTTTCTCAAGCTGCTTCTCCATATGGTGTGTGGGAAGGAAGCGCAAGTCATTTCACGAACTGACTGACAGATTTTTTTTTTCCCTCAGTCTTTTAAGAAATATCTGCAAACTGCGAGTTCCGTCTTTGCTTGTGTTTCTACTATACACTCAGTACGGTGATGCTGTCATTTGCATTTTAAATATTTGTCATACAATCGGCCCTGGAAAGCACTGTATTTTTTTTCTTTTTTCTAGGTTTCTTCTTCTTGGGTTTGTGAGCTCAGTGACACCCCCTTCTCTAGCTGCATTCGTGAAAGGAAAAATCACTGTCTCCTTATAGCTTTACATGCGTATTATCACCAGAGAAAGCAGGAAAGAACTGTATTATTGTGTATTGAATGTTCCTGTACAAATGTAAAAGGCTGTAATGGACTAAGGTGGGAGGGGGTGGGGGGTTGGTGAACTACACTGTTGGACAGAAGCTCAAGGATCCGAAAAAAGCAGTCTATGAAATATAACTGCTTCCTAAATTATACTTGATTTACCCCCCACTCCCACCCCCCCCATAGTAAGTCCCCCCCCCCCCCCATTGGCCTGCCACATGCATTACAACTTCCTGTCCGTGTATCTCTCCTCTGGGTATTTTTCTGAAGCTGTGAGTCAGGCCTTTACAGACGCGGTCTCGGCCGATGCTGCAGTGGCTTCTGGGCCTCCGGAGAGCGTGGCGGAAAAGCGACAGGTCAGCTGACCACCGAAAGAGCGGCCTGCCGTAACCTGCCGACCCGAACGCGGAGCTGGGGGGAGAGCGGAGACGGGCGCGATAAGCGATGCTTTTAGAGGACGGCGCGGCGAAAGAGGAAGTCCTCGGGAGGTCCGCGTGTCCAGGCGAACCGGACGTCGCCGTGGCACCCTGCTCGCCAACGCGCCATGGAAACCCCCCCGGAATCGCTCCGCGGTCAGAGAGAGGCACACAGATGGAGAAATAAACGCCATCCATCGCGGCACTTCGGTGAAGGGAGGACGCAGACAACAGCAAATCCGCAGAACGACTGAACAACATCCAAAAAAAAAAAAAAAAAAAGTTGCCTGAACACTTCCTGTAGCTCCCACCAGAGAAAGCGGTCTTAACGTTTGTCTGACTCTACGCACTACATTAACGCATTTTATTTTAAAAATTAAAAACCCATTTTATTATCATGTTTTCGTCTCCCTGTATAATTAGCTTTTTCTCCCTGTCACATAGAATCAGTAAAAGGATTGTACCGGCAACACAAACGTGCGCGTACGTATAGCAGCCTTTTCATTTTACAGTAGCGTAGACAATCACTGGGAGGCACAGGTCTGTACCTTAATATACCTGTGGCCAAAGCTTAGTCCATTTGCACTGGGACCCCCGCTGTTGGTTTTTTGAGTTTAAGCTCATCACTGCTTTAAACATCAACATTCTGCCTCCTTAAAATAACAGGAAGAAAAAAAAAAAAAAAAAAAAACCTTACTTCACAACAGGCGCTGCTTCTGACTCCATAGCGACAGAACTATTTTTAGACTAGACAGTTTTGAAGGGGGGGGGGGGGGGGGGCAGAGAAACTACAATTTAATGCATTTTTTTTTATTGTTGCTCTCCTCTGTTCATCAGCATAACGTCAATTAGATTACAGAGGGGAGTCTGCCTCTAATTTAGATTGTTACCGCCTTTCAAAACAATGGTGCTGAATTAAGCAAATCTAACCGAGCAGTACGGAATTAGCATATCGCTCCTGAAACAGTATTGGGCTCCCATGAAAAGCCGATCTTGAAGACCGTGAACACGGCTGTTTGTTAGAGATCTAATATTAGCTCAATAAATGTTAGCGTACCCGCGACAGGCCGGCTTTAAAAGGCCATCCGCATTCGGTTTGTGGAATTCTGTTATCGATTGGTCACTTTTGTAATAGTTCAATGAAACGAGGGTCTTGTGTGCAGTGATTTCACAGGTGCGTAAGTGCGTATTCCATTGTACCACGTGATTTTGTACCAAATACTTTATTAAAACATGATTAAAACGCATTTAAAACACTGGACATTTTTTTTCATATCTGGGGATGGGAGAATGAGACTATGAATGAACCGGGATACTGTGTGTGTGTGTGTGTGTGTGTGTCAACCGACGACCGAGTTTTTAAGTGAGCAGAATTTAAAGATAAAAAAAGGTTCTAACAAAACACGCCGAAATTTACCACCATTCTTTTTTTATCTGAACAAACAGAGAGAGACCATACTTATCCGAGCTGCAGGGCAAAGATCATCACTTTTTAAAAAAAAGATGCTCAGATTTAGCCGTTGGTCGGTTCATGGATTTCTGGACGGCGCACAGCTACGTAACTGATGCGATTGCTAATTAGGCACAATCTAATAATAGCGATCTTTAGACCGGTAGAAGGACTTTCTTTGGAGCGAAAAAGAAAGGGGAAAATCCATAATTGTTTGAGAAAGAGCAGCTGTGAGGCAGATGGTGACATTTTAGATGATATTAATTGTAACTGAATTGTATTATCCTGTTTTCCCTCATCGTCGTTATGAGACGCATTTTAATTCATGGCTGGCGATGTTTACCGTTTTCTCCGTTTCTCCGTTAATGAACACCTGAAAATACAGTGAGGTTTAACAGACGGAGAGGCACACCTCAAAACAGCTGTAATATCTGATTAAAAGAGGCTTCATATAAGACCATGAACATGGGCTAAAGATAACCTCTGATAAGAATTACAGTATCAAAAAACTACTAATTAAAAAGTAAATAAGAAACACCACTGTGATGGGAGTGCAATGCAAAATACAAACCCTTGTTTGTGGGAAAACAACGGCTGCACGGAAATCAATAAAACACTTTTTTATTATCATCGTTTCATTAAAAAGCTAGTTCATCAATAGTTTAATTTAAATACTAAACAGGGGCACATAAAAACATAATAGAGTAAAGGCTGCAAACTGACGCATTAAAACAAATGGCTGAAAGAGGATCCGGCAGCAAACAGAGCCTCATCCAACTACATTTCCCAGAATACTTTGCTCTCTCACAGCTGCATTCCCCACAAGCAAAATTAGTTACGACACAGTAAGTTTCAAGGACCCCATCATGGGTTCCAATCCTCTCTACTACACAACACAATGAAGATTGGGTCACATCAGCGCGTGTGTGCTAGCTCCACCCCTTATTTTGTGTGCTCCATTGCTGGGTCAGAGGTCATGGTTATGATGGGGGGGGGGGGGGGGGGTGTGGCCTGGGGGCCTCTTTTTGTCACTTCCTGCTGTCCTCCGTCTCGTCACTCTCCTTCTCCAACCTTTCCCTCTCTCGGCGCATCTCTCTCAGCTCCTGCCGGTACTTCCGCTCGATGAAGCGCTTCTGATGAGCCATCTGTGGAAAGTTATCTGTGAGAGAAAGAGAGGGAGAGAGAGAGAGAGAGAGAGGGAGGGAGAGAGAGAGAGCAAGCAATGTCAGATAACAGCGGACGTCAGCCTTTCTTCGACTGGCCGCTGTGGGGACTGTGGCTCGGCCGCAGGAAGGGTCGAGGGACGGGACACTTTAAACACCGCTGGGAGAAACGTCGCTAAGCTCCGAACCGCAAAAAATTCACACCGCTACGTTTTACTCTTTACGCCCTCATCAAGAACAATTTACACAGCTTACATTCTTACATACCGAGGCCATTCGGAGATAGTGCCCTGTAATTGAAAAAGGGTGCAATGACAACACCTCATTTGGGAGTCAAACTGGCAACCTCGAAGTTACAAGGCCAGTTCCCCTAACCACTACGCCACACTGCCACCCCCCACATTTGAGATTCAAGCTTATGATCATATCCATATCATCGCAAAGCAAAATGGAGCATTATGCAGCATTAAGCACAATGCCAGTGTGTCCTCATCGCCACACCCTACCAGCTCACACATATCCTGAGGTCAACTGATGGAAATCATGTAATGCATATGATTACTGTTAATGAAAAAAAATTCCATTTAGCTTACTTGAATGAAAGTACAAATATATTCACTCAATTATTATTTCAAAAGTATCTGAATAATCTTTCAGGTATATTTAATTTCTTTTTTTTTTAAACTGATGCTATGTTACATATTAAATTAATATAGACCTTGTCTAAGCTTGCCGGGATATTATCACAATTATAATTATCATATCAAAAAAAATGATTGGTTTCAGGCACAAAAGAAAAAAAAATATCTGATAAGCTCTGCACAAGGATCACAGTTAACAAAAGTCTATTATTTCAATTAAATATTCATTTAAATCTATTATTTCAATTAAAACACACGGGCACGCACGCGCACACACACACACACGCACAAAGGCATTGCAGAAGGTCCAAACACCAATCATCAGAAGGCCTAATCAAAACATAGATAAAAGTCTTTACGAGTTTACATGGTGTTTTTTTCTTTTGCACCCAGTTGAATGTACACACTGAAAATATAGGGAAATGAACCCTATATTATGCATATACTGCAGCACTTATTTATGGGGAAATATACACATTATTAAACCTTCCAGATATCTGGCACCATTATCGAGGGCTTAACATGGCTAACTCAGGTTCAGGTTTTATGTTCAACTGCATTGTGTCCGTAAAAAAAAAAAAAAAAGAAGATTTTTAGTCTCTAATTTTTCCCGGCACGGTCTGGCACACTGAGGAAGGCGAGCGGGGAAGGATTTGGGTGCACCGTATTCATGAGGCAATAAAGAAGAAATTATGAAATATTGCTATAGTACTGGCGGCATCCCACTGTTCTATTCAGGTGTGCTCTCCTGGATCCAGTGCCCAGGTATTTTATTGAGTAGAGCATGTTTCTTCTTATTTCTCCAGACTTTCAGATATTGCAATAACTTATTTTTATTTTAAATACACCGCTGTGAAAAATATTTATCACATTTTCAAATATAGATTTTTTTTTTCCCTACAACATATTGTGGCATAATTCCATTTTAATAAGTCTCCAACATTCATCTGAACCCAACTCATCCAACAAACGTGCGGATGAGTCCGACAGTGAAGCCATGTTCTCTGCAGAAAAGTAATATACCACATCGTACCGTGCCTATTTCACAGCACAGCGCCGCATAGCATTATCTGAGAGTGGCAACGGGAATAAAATCCTTCTGCAACTTCAGTTTTGCGTACGGAGCAGCGGAAGCTATGCTAACGAGCTTCGCCGGACGGTCTTTTGTTTAGGGGCGAGGGATTCGATGCGAGCGCGCGGGCGTCCGTCTGCGGCATTATTTCAGAGAGCCGGAGCGTTTGGCTTGCACGGGCGTGTCCATGGTAACGCGCGGCCCGGGCGACGCGGAAGGCCCGGGGGCCCGTATTTGCAGCGCTGCGCCAGAGCCGCGAGGGCGCTGGTCCTGCCACAGAGCGCGCTGAAAGGCCGCTCTCTCCCTCTCTCTCTCCCTCCCTCCCTCCCTCCATCCGGACTGGAGGCCGCCAACACGGCGGCTATTTCATAAAGACTAATCCATGCCCCATGGCTACCCTCCCCTTCTCTCTTTCTCTCTCTCTCCCCTTATCCCTCCCTCTCTCCCCCTCTTTCTCTCCACCCTTAGGGCACACAAAGGGTCCCGTTAGCCTGCGGGGCGCCCCGACGTCCTCTAGAACGCGGCGAAGGACGCGGAGCGAGCCGGCGAAGGACGCGGAGCGAGCCAGCGACGGCGTGTTCTCCCCGGGACCGCTGTCCCATCTTCACAGATAATCATCGTCATATTACACTATATTACATCAGCATTCTATTTTTAAAACGATTTCCGGAAAGAAAAAAAAAAAAAAACCTCCAGCACCTCCAGTTCTATCCGCCTACACGTTTAATACATCATTACTGCCGTTGTTTTATTCCATTATCATGTTTTCAGTTGTTTTCTTTTCGTGCTAAAAAAAAGACGCAGCTATCTTCGGAGGCTGAAACCAAACGGAGAGGCGGATGAACAGGCGGCAGGACCGGGCGGGGCCCGGGGCCGAGCGCTCAGCGGGTTCAAGCGCTGGTTTGCTGCGCTGAACGCTCGGGCGGGGCCCGGGGCCGAGCGCTCAGCGGGTTCAAGCGCTGGTTTGCTGCGCTGAACGCTCGGGCGGGGCCCGGGGCCGAGCGCTCAGCGGGTTCAAGCGCTGGTTTGCTGCGCTGAACGCTCGGGCGGGGCCCGGGGCCGAGCGCTCAGCGGGTTCAAGCGCTGGTTTGCTGCGCTGAACGCTCGGGCGGGGCCGGGCCGAGCGCTCAGCGGGCTCAAGCGCTGGTTTGCTGCGCTGAGCGCTCGGGCGGGGCCCGGGGCCGAGCGCTCAGCGGGCTCAAGCGCTGGTTTGCTGCGCTGAACGCTTCGCTCTTCTGCTGCATAATTGATGGGGCGCGAGCCGCGCCGCGGAGAACGATTTTCGCCCGAGCCGAACCCGCCGGATGGGGGGTCTCCGGGCGAGCGTCCGGAGGGCGAGGGAGGAAGTTGGTTTTTAGCCTAGCGCCTCACGAGGTGCGACCTCCATCCCGCGCGTTTCATCCCGCGGCCGTCGGAAAACGGGTTCGGAGGATCAGGGCCGCGATGAAATATTAAAACGGGCAGGGGGCTGCAGCCGGAGCCCGCGGCGGCGCTGCGAACGCGCTAACGTGCTAACGGTTTCTCAGGGCTGCGGAGCTGTTAAACAGCCGCCGCCCCCCCCCTCCACTCCCTCCTCCCCCAACCCCTCCTCAGGCAATGCGCCCCCCCCCGCACCCGTAAAGAAAATGACTTTTTATTCAGAGCAGAAAGAGACGCAGAGGACGGCTCACCAGAGACGCTCCCATAAAACCCAACGCAATTCATTCTCATAAATAAATATATAAACAAAGAGATAAACAAAGAAACACTCTTCAGGGAGGCCTCTGAGCCACGATGAAAAGAACCCCAACAACCACAACTGCAAATACAGACCTCTCTCTCTCTCACAGATATCTCTCTCACAGACCTCTCATTCTCTCACAGATCTCTCTCTCACAGACCTATCACTCTCTCACAGATCTCTCTCTCACAGACCTCTCTCTCTCTCACAGATCTCTCTCTCATAGATCTCTCACTCTCTCACAGATCTCTCTCTCACACACACAACCTCTATCTCTCAGATCTCTCACACAGAGATCTTGCTCAAAGATCTCTCTCACACACCGATTCTCTTTCACAGATCTCTCTCACACACGGATCCCTCTTTCACACACAGACACACAGGGCTCTCACACACACACGTGTGCATGCACACACACAGATCGCTCTCCCTCTCTCTCGCACACACACACAGGTGCGCACACACATGGGCTCTCTCACACACACGCACTTTCCCAACCAGCTGAACCACAAATGCCACATTATTACCCATCAGTCACCTGGCCAAGTCACGGTCCAGCCAGGAACCACGGAGCCGTCGTGACAGAAAAAAAAAACAAAACATTTTTTATAAAAATAATAATTTAGATTTTTCGCTTCCGTTATTTTTCCGAAGGCGGGAATTTCACTGGCACGTCGACGGCGGGCCCTGGGAGATTCCCCCTCTTTATTTATTTTGGAAAATCGCGCGGCCCGTAACCCAGATCCATCTCTAATGAGCCGCGGCCGCGGTGATGGATGGCTTCAGACGAACTGACCTTTTCGGCGGGCACCGCTAATCTAGTCACACCAAACGGCAATTTATGAAGAGGAAACGCTCATTTACAAGCAGCGAGCATCAATCAATCACGCCGACGTCTGTTTACCCAGGAAAATACATATATTAAAAGGCCGCTGGGTAAGGGGGCGGGGTTAGGAGGGGCGGGGGGGGGGGGAAGAGAAAGAGATGTGCTTTTTTTGGGGGGGGGCTAAAAAGCGGTTAGTCGGGAGATTTACGCAGACGGACCCGTCCGGCACTGCAAAAGGGGGGCGCAATCTCATTTGGCATGAAATTAATTGGAAAACCCCCCCCCCCCACTCCCCCCGGCCTGTCACAGGTTCGCGGGACGGATCCGACGCCAGCGTGTTCTTTATTTATAATGGCTTGTTAACCGGGCCCAAATGCAGCCCAGGCTCGGCTTCTGCGATCTGTAATTAGTTTTCGCAGAGGCGCGGCGGCGCGGGGTTAATGGGAACAAATCGGAGTGCCGATGGTGCTCGAAAAAACGCCGCTCGAAACCGAAGACGTTAAAACGACGCTACGGAAACGCCAGGCCGAGAAGTCTCCGCGTTTCGTCCCCAGAATTCGGAAGCCTGTTAATCTGCCCTGGAATTTTCACATCCAGGCAAGTACAGAATGAATAACCTTTAAAAAAAAAAAAAAAAAAAAAAAAAATTATGATTGTGGAGGTGTGGAACAGCCAATGGGAATGGAGCAATGTAGAGGGGACTCAATAGAATTTAAACAGCCATCTACAGCAGGGGTCCTCAATCTTATCCAGAAAGGGCCGGTGTGGGTGCAGGCTTTCATTCCAACCCAGCAGTTACGCACCTGATTCCACTAATCAAGGTCCTTAGCAAAGACGCTAGCGCTTGATTAGTAGAATCAGGTGCGTAACTGCTTGGTTGGAATGAAAGCCTGCACCCACACCGGCCCTTTCTGGATAAGATTGAGGACCCCTGATCTACAGAGTTCCCTTTGTCTGTGTTCCCTTGCTGTGTCCAGAAAGCAAATAACCAATCAAAGCATTTTAGGAGCCTGTGCTGGTGTTAACACCAGAGCAACCAGGACAAGTAGCACAGCACATTCTCCAGAGACGGTTTCACAATTTTAAAATGAGGGAGGGAGGGAGGGAGGGAGGGAGGGACACACACACACACACACACACACACACACACACACACACACACACACACACACACACACACACACACACACACACACACACACACACACACACACACACACACACACACACACACACACACACACACACACACACACACACGTTAGCAAGCACACACACACACACGCTCACACACTGTCAGGACTTCTGCCACACACGCACATGCAGACAGACAGACATGAATGTGAAAAGAGAGATTATTCTCTCCATAAGCAACTTACACTTCTGCAGTGCGTCCATGGCAGCTCCCATTTCCGCTTGCTGAATGCTGGTTCCAAAAGAGAAAAGAACAAGTTATTCTTTATTACGTAATTCCACGTTTTTTAAAAGTGTATTCAGAACATCTCGTTTGCATTGCGGTACGAAATGAGACTTGGGACTGGGAGGATTAAATGAGAACGTTTTCAAAAAAGCAATTTGCACGAATCGGGAACGGGCGAAACGCGCGCGGACGCATCTGCGGAGGTAATCCGGAGGAAGACCACGCGCACGCTCTTCCTCGACGCCTCGGCGCCGCATGCATTATGCATCCCGTGTTTACCTCCGAGCGCCGAGGAGCTTAGGCTCGCCGAGTACGCAGAACAGATAGCCGCGAAAAAACACCTTTTTAAAAGGGACAAACTTATCAGCAGCTTAATGCCCGTGAAAGCGCTCTCAAGCAGGGCCAGGTAAAAGAGATTTAAACAAGGTTTGATGTATTTCAATGGATTGTTTTCTTTTTTATTTTTGATCCTTTTTTTTTTTCAGGAAGCTTTATCCCCCCCCAACCCCCCACCCCACCCCACCCAAGTCTCAGAGCAGCAGGCTGTACCTGAGCTCATATCGCTCCCTCTCTTCAGACTGACACTACAAAGGCAGAGACAGGGGTGGCCCAGCAAACCACTTAGCGCTGCTACGCCTCCTTCGTTTCCTGTTATTAATTCATGGCTTTTAAATCCCGGGATGTACCGGAACGTGAATCAAAGAAACGATCACAGGGCCTCAAAAAAAAAAATAATAAAAACGTTGCGTTCTTTTCCCGCTCCTCGCCGCCGTGGTTACCGAGCTCGCGCGACACGCCCGGCCGAGCCCCGGCTCTCCGGCGGAACCCGGGTTCGAAAACCCCCCGTTTCCGTGGCGACGCGCCGCCCGCGCCCCCGTACCCACCTGGGGCCTTTGCCGCAGCCGATCCGCGTCCCTTTGAAGTAGACGGCCACGGTGTAGGTCCTGGCGTGGGACGGGCCCACCGTCTGCAAGGTCCTGCGAGTGAGAAAGAAGAAGAAGAAACGGAAGAGAGAGGGGGAAAAAAAGGAGAGAAACGGATAAACAAATAAAGCACATCAGGGCGCATGGAGGCCTCCAGGCGAGCAGGGAGCCGCTCGAAAAGGGTTTCCACCGGGTGGAAATAAAAATAAAAGTGAATCCATGGAGCGGGAATCCTCACGGTAACACACGGGCGTGGCACAGTGGTTTCGGGGGGAACGGGAGTCTGTCCAGGGCCAGTCAGGGAAAGCCGGCTTCTGGTTTCAATTTTATTCACCGGCTCGCTTTTTAAAAAATTTTTTTAGAGGGGGCAAGGAAGCAGACGGCAATCAAATCAAGCGGAGCGCGAGGGCTTCCGAGTCCGGGGAGGGTTCGTTATTTCGGGAAAAAAAAAATAAACGGGACTGAGCACCGGCGGGCACCGCCGTCCCCATAAGCGACAGGGGGGGGGGGTGAAGTACACGTCCCCGCTGGTTTGGGATCAGATCTGTAAACACGCGTTTTTTTATCGCACATGACATTTTCGGGGGGGGGGGGGGAAGACAAACACAGGCCTTTTTTCCCCCGAATCGCCGCATTTGCATGAACACGGCGCGGCACGCCGAGCGGCGGACGGCCTGCATAATTAACGCGCAGTTTACTCGTTTTGTGGTTTGTGTGCATTTTTAACGAGCCGGTGGGGTCATTTGCGGCGGGGGGCGATTAATTATTGAACCGTCTTTTTCTCTCCGGGTGCGGAACGGAACGGAGCGAAGCCTCACACGCGTGTTTGGGGGGAGGGACCTGCCCAGCGGTCCCGGCCGGCTACGCCACGCGTAACCCCGCCAAAACGCACCCTCGAGGACCTCGGTCCTCTCGACGGGGGACCCTGACCGGGGGCGGGAGCGCGCTGTTCCCACGCCGCTGTCAGACCCCCCCCCCCCCCCGACATCAGACGGGAGGCTGGACGAGACGGAACCCCGCGCCGACCTCCACGCCCTCGCCCTCGCGTACGCTCCCGTTACCATGGTGAGCGGTAATGAGCACACCCCAGGAGCCACGCCCGGGGCTTTAATCCTATAGCGAATAAAAAAATTATTTAAAAGCATGCACACACACACACACACACTCACTTACACACACACACACACACACCTTCCACTGCTGGTTCCTAACTAAACCTGCACATCAGTGCTCAGGGTCTGTGTGATCAGTGCTGTAAATAATGGACGCTTTCACTGCTGTTACTCTTGTTACTGTGAGTTTCCCCTTTCGTGTTCTGCAGTGTGGAACTGGTCTGACTCCACTTCCTCTAGACAAGATAGTAAACACTATTTAAATGACTGACTGGTTGATTGATTGGTTGGTTGATTAACAGCAGTGAGTCCAGAAACAAGGCCATCTCTACATGGAGAAATAACACAGTACAGGCTAAACGAGCCCTGATGCTCACATGGTCTACACTGTCTGTGAGAGAGAAGTTTAGTCCCTTTACAAAAAAAAAAAAAAAAAAAACTTCATTTCCCAGAATGCTTCTTCAGACCTGGGAGGAGCAGGGACACTGTGTCGTCAGAGGCTCGGTAACATGCCCCGGGGTCCGGCGGGCTGTCGCTGCTCCTCTTCGTCCCGATTCCCCGGACGCGTGCTACGTGTTTAAAGCGTCCTGTCACTTCACTGTAAGTCGCCCTGGCTAACGGCGTCGGCCACATGAATAAGTGACGGGACCCCGCGTCGCCCCGACGAGAGCCGCACGGGAAGGGTAAACAAACGCATAAATAAACGAAGAGGCTACAAAACCCCCGCGATGTTAGCGGCACGGGAACAGGAAAAGGAAAAGCACGGCGGGGTCGCGAACACTAGCAGAGATAGCGGGACCCCTGAATGGGACGAGACATACATACATTACAGGCATTTAGCAGACGCTCTAATCCAGAGCGACTTACGCAACCTTTTACACAGCATTTACACTATGCATTTACACAGCTGGATATATACTGAAGCGATGCAGGTTAAGTAGAACTGCAGTGTCCTAGCGGGGACTCGAACCTGCAACCTTTAGGTTACAAGACCAACTCCTTACCTATTATACTACACTGCCGCCCTGCAAGACGTGACGGGATGGGACGGGACAGGGGAAGCTTCCAGCGCCAGCTCCAGGTGAGGCGCATATGGGACAATCCCTCTGAACTCAGGCAACCCGCCCAAAAAAAATAGAGGGCGAGTGAAAACTGGGAGCTGCGTGAGCCGAGCGGCTGACACGGGAATGACCCCCAGGTCAGGGGCGGGGGGGGGCAGAGACGCACAAAATGGAGTTTGGGGTAAATAAAGCAAATCGGAGCGTCTCGACCTCTGAACTCCCTCATCTCGGAGATGGATGCGCGAGCACGCGGCCCGCGGAGAAGGCCCCCTGCCCCGAGGAGGCGGAGCCCGGGACACTGAGCACCGAGACGGGGGGGTCGAAGGAGGACGCCGGTCGCTTGGCAACGGGGTCTTTTCCCAACAGACCAGTGACTGCATCGCAGGCCTCTCCCTGGCCCCCCTCCCCAAAATGCCCCTCTAATGCAGTTAGTTCAGTTTACTACGGCAGGTTATTATATATTACTTTTTATGGCTCTTTTACAGAAGCGATCCGTGCGCATTAATGATCTGTATCGTGGCGCTAGGTGAGGCCAGTGAACCCAAACGAAGCGCTTCAGCGGAGTTGCATGTGAGCTCGCTGGTCTGTGTATAACCGCGTACCTGCTCGTGTAGCTCTGGCGGATGCACTTGTGTTCTCTTACGCTCGCTCCCGCGAAACGAACGCAGTCTAACGGGAGGTGAAGCGCGGGCTGAATCCCGCCACGCGCGTCTGAGTGAACCGACAGGGTCGACCCCGGGACAACGGCCTGGTCGCCAGAAAAAGAGAAAAAAACGAACGATGATCACGTCCGAGGCAGAGCCCGACGGGTGTTTCAGAAGCGGGAGGACGCGGCGGCGTGAGAACAAACAGGAACGCGGAACCCCTCGGTAACCCTCGGAAACCCCGCGCGTCCCCCGCCAGCGTCCGCAGAGGGCCGCTCGACCCCCCCCCCACCACCCCAGCCCACCGCCTAATAGGACGCCTCAGGATTGAGAAGTGTGTGTCCCTCCCACAATCCAATTACCGACCCCGCGTTCCATCAACCCCGCGCCCCTCTCGCTCGCGCCGTTGCCATGGAGATGCCAATTCCGCCGTCCGAAACCCCGGCAGCGCTTTATGAAATGAAACTTGCTCCCTGAACTCTGTGGAAATAAATGACACCGGGCCCCGCTGCTTCTTCTTCTTCTTCTCCTTCTTCTTCTAAACGCTTATTTGTCAGCACGACAGATGTCTTTGCCCGACCGTGATGTTATTCAGAAAAAAAAAAAACAAGAGACAAGAGTGGCAGAGAGTGGGGGGGGGGGGGGGGGGAGAGATGGTCATGGTCACGGTCAGAGGAAGAAAAATAAAAACTAAAAAAATATATATATTTTTTTTTTTAAAGACAGGGGAAAAGAAATAGAGAGCGAAAGAAAGAAGAGATGCAACGAGAGACAGGGAGCGTAACGCTCGGCCAGATGGGAAACATTTATGATAAGGAGGGCAGGAGGGAGGACGTCCAAAACGAGCACGAAGAAGTACAGGGTATGAAACAACACGGTGCGCACGTCCAATTAGTACGACAGAGGGAACGGGCAGGGGAAATGAGGTCACGCCCGCGCTTCCTGCCGTCGCCGTGGAAAGCGGAAGGCGTTTGTGGCATCTGCGGCATCGCACGAAAGAAACAAGCGGTGAGAATGGCTATTGGCTAAGAATGACCGCTGGAAATTTCAGCTAAAATGGCGCATTGCCATTGTGTGAAGGGTAAGAAACTGAAATCCAGCATGATGACTGGTGATTAGACAGCCCACAGGATCAGTGTGAAGCAGTGACGTTCACTCTGGCCTTGAAGTGCTGTGGATTTCCACCATTCTTTGTTTCGCATCCTAAAATTGCAGCAATAAATTTAAATTCAGGAAACCAGTTGAGTTGGGCTAACGGTGCAATTATTACAATGAGTTAGACAACAACCGGACAAGAGTGGGGGAAATCTGAGAGGAGGTGAGACAAAAGGACAAACGAAAGGAGAGAGAGAGAAGGACAAAGGGAAGGAGAGAGAGAGAAGGACAGAGGCAAGGAGAGAGATAAGGACTGAGTGAAGCAGAGATAGAGAATGACATAAGGATAGAGAGAGAAGGACGGAGTGAAGGACAGAGGGAAGGACAGGGTGAAGGAGAGAGAGAAGAACAGAAATAAGGAGAGAGAGGACAGAGAGAAGGAGAAGAACAGAAATAAGGAGAAGGGCAGAGATAAGGAGAGAGAGAAGGACACAGTGAAGGAGAGAGAGAAGAACAGAAATAAGGAGAGAGAGGACAGAGAGAAGGAGAGAGAAGGGCAGAGATAAGGAGAGAGAGAAGGACAGAGATAAGGAGAGAGGGAAGGACACAGTGAAGGAGAGAGAGAGGGAGAGTGGCAGAGCTCACTTGTACAGAGGGATGTCTGGTTCCTTGCCCTCGGTCCGGAGGGTGAGGCAGCACTGCTGCAGCTGGGACTTTGGGTCGTTCCAGTCCTGATTGAGGATGAACTCCTGCACACAGCACAGGGTCCAGAGTGAGAAACGCACTGGATACAGTACACACACACACACACACGGGCACACACAAACTGCAGTACATACACTCACTAACACACACACACACGCACACACGCTTGTACACACACACACACACGCACTTGCACACACATGCACACACACACACTATCACACTGCAGTACATACACTCACACTAACACTTACACAGTGCAGTACACACAGTCACACAACACAATTAAAAGAATTCCATCCAGGCTTTTATTTATTCACTCACTTTCTTTGCCAAGTACAAAACCCGTGAGGCAAGCTGTAGCCTCCTTGTTTGTGGTGTTGAATTCAGCGCGCGTTACTGGCATGGAATGCGTCGCAGACATTTTCCAGCAGAAAGAGGCAGTCGTACACAAAAGCATATGCGCAGTGTCACTAAGCACACACCGCACGACAAACACACATCGAACACTCTGTGTGCTCAATCTGAAAACGCCAGGCCTGATGTCAGCTGACGCCTCTCGGTTCCACACTACAGCGCTGGTGCAAACTGCAGCCACGTTCATGGGTGGAGTCAATGAGCAGTGAACTTCCTTATTAAGCAGACAGCACGGGTCTAAATAGCTACTGAGCTGCTTATGAACTCGGCTAGCAAAAAAAAAGGCAAAATAAAAATGAATAACAAATAGGAGGTTCAGACGTCTGTGATGAGGCTACTTTCTGAGCATGAAATTTTCACTGAACATTGCATAATCATATCGGTCCGTCTCGGCTGTAATCGTAGCTTGTTATCGATACTGATATGTTTGTTTTAAACTGTTATTTGCCAATACCTACACGACTCTGATACTGTGCATCCCTAGTAATCTCTTGAATTAGACGAGCTGTAAGCAGAAGTGGCTTTGACCCACGGTAGCTCTCTCTCCTTCCTTCCATCTCTCTCTCTCTCTCTCTCCCCCACTCCGGATTTTCGCGATGAATGCAAATCGCAGGATACTTAAGACGGGCGGTCGGACCGAAATAAAGAGGCGCTCCCGCGGCCTCCCAGGTGAACCGTCCCCGCTGCGTCTCCGCCACCCGACGGGACTCCTAAAAGCACTTCCATTAGCGGGAACTCAGCCTCCTTACGAAACCAGAAGTCCTTTGAATGTACGACTGTCTGTTCCTATTAATTTTCTACAGAGAGCAGCGGGGGCAGCAGCTATACTCCTGGAGCAAATGGAATAACCCCCCCCCCCCCCCAGAGACCGGTGCTCCTTTACCCCCCCCAACACCCCACCCCCCACCCCCACTCACAGAGAAACACGGTTCACCACCGCGTGTTCGACAGAAACACAGAGCAACCAACCAGGAAGCAGCTAAGCCCTGTCCATTTAAACTGACACAAAAAGATAAATATATACGCGTGTGCTGTTATTATTTTATTCAGCCTTTGCTTAGCCGGGTCAGTCAACCGACAACTCTGTTCTGGACCGTTTCTGGAGCGCATTCAGCCCCCCGACGGTGGCAGGGCTGGAATCATCAATAAAAATACCATTCATTCACGTCATTTTCAAAACAAGAACAGTTTTTGCAAGTTTGTCAATTATTCTTTTTTTGACGAAAAATAATTCAGCTGAGATAACCTTTTATTTATTCAGTAAAAAAAAAAAAAAGTATAAATAAAAAACTAACAGGTTTTTATTATTTATCCACATCAAAGTGGATTATGCATGTAGATTACAAACCAGGCCAAAGGTTTTTCGGGGACTGAAATCAGGGAGGTGGAGGCGTGTGCTGTACGCGTGACATCTTCAAACGGGACGTCGGGGAGGGGCGGGCGTGGCACGGAGTTTGGGTTCGCCCCGCCACATTAAAGCACCCGACCGCCCGCTCCAAGCCACCGGCGGTACAGAGCGGGTGGTCCCCCCACCCCCGCGCCCCCAGCTCCCCGACCGCCAACCACAGACCCCGCCGCGGCAGGCCCAGACCAGCGTGTCATTACCGCCGAGCGACTCAGAGAAAGCCTTCAGACCAGCGATCACACGGCCACACTGCGGTGTGGCGATTAAGGCCCCCGCCCCGCCCGCAGCCCCAAATCCCACCGGGGAGGGGGGGGGGGGCAGGGGACAGAGCGCAGGACCCATCATCCCAGCCCAGTATTTAACCCAAACTACCGCAGCAAAGACCCGAAGACCCAGGCGTCTGATTGGACGGCGGGGGTGAGGAGCCGTGGCTTAAAGACCACCGAGCGGCGGGGACGGGTAATGAGCACCTTTAAGGGATAACGGGCTGAAGCGGAACGTTCCGGAAGCTCTCCTCGGATTTAGGGAAAGGCCGGCCTGCTCATTTCTGAGGCCCGGCCGACGGCTTTGAGGGGCCTTGAAGATGGAGGATCAGAAGGCCGCGCGTTTAGATGAGAAACCGAAACGTTATCCCCCCCCCCCCCCCCCCCCCCCGTAACAGGAGACCCGCCCACCCGCCAACCGCAAGCCAGCGGGACACCGTGAACCAGGCCGGTGTGTGTGTGTGTGTGTGTGTGTGTGTGTGTGAGAGAGAGAGAAACTGAGAATGTGTGTACTGAGAACACAGAGTACTGGACACCGTGCACCTCAAATTACCTCAATTACCTTAACTATAAAGCACAAGTAGCCTCACCTTCAACCCTTTACTGAACCCAACCTGTGAGATACAGGTACAGTACCCTCACCTTCAACCCTTTACTGTCCCACAGCACACTGAACCCAACCTGTGAGATACAGGAACCCTCACCTTTAACCCTTTACTGAACCCAACCTGTGAGATACAGGAACCCTCACCTTTAACCCTTTACTGAACCCAACCTGTGAGATACAGGAACCCTCACCTTTAACCCTTTACTGAACCCAACCTGTGAGATACAGGTACCCTCACCTTTAACCCTTTACTGAACCCAACCTGTGAGATACAGGAACCCTCACCTTTAACCCTTTACTGAACCCAACCTGTGAGATACAGGAACCCTCACCTTTAACCCTTTACTGAACCCAACCTGTGAGATACAGGTACCCTCACCTTTAACCCTTTACTGTCCCACAACCTGTGAGATACAGGTACAGTACCTTCACCTTTAACTCTTTACTGAACCCAACCTGTGAGATACAGGTACAGTACCCTCACCTTTAACCCTTTACTGAACCCAACCTGTGAGATACAGGTACAGTACCCTCACCTTTAACCCTTTACTGAACCCAACCTGTGAGATACAGGTACAGTACCCTCACCTTTAACCCTTTACTGAACCCAACCTGTGAGATACAGGTACAGTACCCTCACCTTTAACCCTTTACTGAACCCAACCTGTGAGATACAGGTACAGTACCCTCACCTTTAACCCTTTACTGAACCCAACCTGTGAGATACAGGTACAGTACCCTCACCTTTAACCCTTTACTGAACCCAACCTGTGAGATACAGGTACAGTACCCTCACCTTTAACCCTTTACTGAACCCAACCTGTGAGATACAGGTACAGTACCCTCACCTTTAACCCTTTACTGAACCCAACCTGTGAGATACAGGTACAGTACCTTCACCTTTAACCCTTTACTGAACCCAACCTGTGAGATACAGGTACAGTACCCTCACCTTTAACCCTTTACTGAACCCAACCTGTGAGATACAGGTACCCTCACCTTTAACCCTTTACTGAAACCAACCTGTGAGATACAGGTACAGTACTCTCACCTTTAACCCTTTACTGAACCCAACCTGTGAGATACAGGTACAGTACCCTCACCTTTAACCCTTTACTGAACCCAACCTGTGAGATACAGGTACAGTACCCTCACCTTTAACCCTTTACTGAACCCAACCTGTGAGATACAGGTACAGTACCCTCACCTTTAACCCTTTACTGAACCCAACCTGTGAGATACAGGTACAGTACCCTCACCTTTAACCCTTTACTGAACCCAACCTGTGAGATACAGGTACCCTCACCTTTAACCCTTTACTGAACCCACCCTGTGAGATACAGGTACAGTACCCTCACCTTTAACCCTTTACTGAACCCAACCTGTGAGATACAGGTACAGTACCCTCACCTTTAACCCTTTACTGAACCCAACCTGTGAGATACAGGTACAGTACCCTCACCTTTAACCCTTTACTGAACCCAACCTGTGAGATACAGGTACAGTACCCTCACCTTTAACCCTTTACTGAACCCAACCTGTGAGATACAGGTACAGTACCCTCACCTTTAACCCTTTACTGAACCCAACCTGTGAGATACAGGTACAGTACCCTCACCTTTAACCCTTTACTGAACCCAACCTGTGAGATACAGGTACCCTCACCTTTAACCCTTTACTGAACCCACCCTGTGAGATACAGGTACAGTAGCCTCACCTTTAACCCTTTACTGAACCCACCCTGTGAGATACAGGTACACTCACTTTTAACCCTTTACTGAACCCAACCTGTGAGATACAGGCACACTCACCTTTAACCCTTTACTGACCCCACCCTGTGAGATACAGGTACACTCACCTTTAACCCTTTACTGAACCCACCCTGTGAGATACAGGCACACTCACCTTTAACCCTTTACTGACCCCACCCTGTGAGATACAGGTACACTCACCTTTAACCCTTTACTGAACCCACCCTGTGAGATACAGGTGCACACTCACCTTCAGTCGCGGGAAGAAACACACGTTCATGAAGGTGTGCACGAACTCCAGGTCCTTGTCGATGTAGAGTGCCGCAATGAAAGCTGGGAAGAGAAGGAGAGAAACACAAACGTTTTATTAGGACATCTCTTTGTGTGCACTGCATGGAGGACGGGAAACGGAAACGGAAACATTAAAAAGCGGAAAGGAGGCGTGTTTTCTATAGCCCGACTCCCAGCAGGCCTAGCAGAACGCTGCAGAAAAGAGGATGAAGGAGGAAGTAAACAAATAAAAACACTTAGCGGAGATACAGCGTTGTGTTGTGAGGGTAAAGACCCATTCGTAGATGATCAGCAGTTCTGCTTCACCTAGTGGTGGTTACCAGGTACACACACACGCGCAGCATCCCACGGGCGGAAGCAAGCAGGAATACGCGCACGACGCAAACACGGCAGAGCAGAGCGGGTGTAAAAACGACAGAAGCCTAATTCACACACTTCCAGCCTCGTGAGGGGAAGCTGCTGACGTGACTGAAAATGTGCTGAACCCGACGAGTAAATCACCCACATGTCTCAAATTTAACCCCCCCCCCCCCCCCCCCCCCCCCCGTCCTCTACAGCCTGGTGGATACACACAGCGAACGCCAGCAGAGGGGACGTCCTGCAACAACCTCTCCCGGTGGCGTTCGGACACGTCGCTGCCCAACTCCGAATGTCGAACCATCCCGAGCGACCTCAGGCTTATCCTGGACTTCCAGCCTCACGGCTGTTAGCATGTAGCCGCTACAGTAGATATTATCCAGCTTAGCTTTACAATAAGTAAACCGTACCTGTTAGCATGTAGCCCCTACAGTAGATATTATCCAGCTTAGCTTTACAATAAGTAAACCGTACCTGTTAGCATGTAGCCACTACAGTAGATATCATCCAGCTTAGCTTTACAATACGTAAACCGTACCTGTTAGCATGTAGCCGCTACAGTAGATATTATCCAGCTTAGCTTTACAATAAGTAAACCGTACCTGTTAGCATGTAGCCCCTACAGTAGATATCATCCAGCTCAGCTTACAATAAGTAAACCGTACCGACAGCTTCGAAAGGTGTCGGAAAGCATCTCTGCAAGAATTTCAGAGATCAGAGGAAAAACATGCTCTACAAACACACACAGGTGAGCAGAGGTGGAGCGATGGATTCTGGGGATTTGTAATGAGGGTGAGATGCCGTACCAGGAAACAAAGGGGATTTCAAACGAGCTCGCTCCCTGGGCTCTCACTACTAATGAGAAGCTTTTCGAAAAGGATATCTTCACCAAGAAAAGGAACAGCATGTAACACACATTACTTCTTATCTTGTCAATTAGAACTTAAAATTTCATTTTCGAATTAACAAAGTATTACAATGAATTTATTCTTTAAAATTTCAATCATTTAAATCTCCCAGTGATAACAAACTTGTAACAGCACTTTCACTGATCACCGATCACCTGACCAGCAGCAGCAGTTTCATTGGTCGCCTGTCTAGAAGCAGTTTCATTAGTCGCCTGCCTAGTAGCAGTTTCATTGGTCACCTGCCTAGCAGCAGCTGTTTCATTGGTTGCCAGCCTAGCAGCAGCAGGTTCATTGGTCACCTGCCTAGCAGCAGCAGTGTCATTGGCCCTCTGGCCCAGCGGGGCCCGAGCCGGGGCTGCAGTACTCACACTCCAGCAGGTCGGCCAGGGTCTTGGTCCTGAGGGCCACGGGGCGCTTGGTCTTGTCGTTGGTGATGGCGAACTCCTGCATGCCCAGCTCCTCGGCCACCTTAGCCTGCGTGCGGTTATTCACCAGAGAGCTCCTCAGCAGCTGGGGAGGGGAGAGAGAGTGTAACATTACACACACATACACACGCGCACACGCACACATACGCACGCACACACACACACACAAGTGCACATACACGCACACACACACACACATACACATACGCACGCACACACACACACAAAGAGGAGGGCGTGCTGGGTTCACACTGTCTAAGAGACGTATCTAATTAATGGGAAATGACTGGACTTAATAAACCCTGTGAGCCACTGCAGCCAGAGGGGCGGAGACAGACAGCTCTAATTATCACGTCCGCTTTCGTCACCGCCCCGCTTCACCTGGACCAATCACGAGGCAGCGACCCCTCTTCTCAAACGCCACGCCTCTTTCTTCACCCGCCCCTCCTCTCCCACAGGTCATGTGACAGGCTGCGCTCGGCCTGAACAAGGGCCTGAAACCCACAAACAGGGCTGTCACATGACTGCCCGGTTTCCCGCCAAAACTGCACCAGGGGAGAGAGGAGCTCGCCGCGTGGGCGTCGAACCCGTCGTCAAGCCAACCGCGGCCTAGCGGTAAGGGCGGGCGGGCCAAAGAACGAGGGAACGAGAGAAAGGAGGAACCCCTTTACGCGGTCGGCGCGGGGAATGAAAGGAGACAGACGAACGGAAGGAAAATAAACGGAGGGCGCTAAAAGCACAGCGGCAGCCCGAACGCGGGAGCCCCTCTCCCTTTCGCTGCGTTACCCCCAGCGAGCGCTTTCCCGCTCCCAATGCGCAAAGAGGTCATTTCGGATGGAGAGAGCCCCGCCCCGCCCCGCGGCCCCTCTCCGCTCTCGCAGATTTACCCACGCTCCACCGCAGGCTTTTATACGCGCGCGCGTGTGTGTGACATCACATCTGCTACCCTGCGGACACACTCCCCTGGAACACATCCACCTGCACCGCAGCATACAGCATCCATTAAGAACTCACCTCTGAACTCAACTTTGAATTCTTTAAAAAAACAGCCTTTGTAGTGCATGCGATACAGTCGTATTATCATTATTATTGTTATTATTATTATTAAACTACACTCTCTCACGTCTCCTTTATTAAAGCTTTTTACTAATACTAATTTAGTAATACAAATTAAAGTATTAAATAAATAGTTGACGAAAAGAAAAGAAAACCAGTTTCATTGTTTCATCTGAAGTCATTTTTTTGCAGAGAACGTAAGGAGCAGAGTCTTCAGAAGACACGGGTCACAGAGCAGTCCGGGGTTCAGGCCGATTTTCTTTCTTTCTCCAGCAACACCGCGGGGAGAAACCCAGCCAACGCAAAAAACGTCCCCACGACGTCAGTGGAATGTTTAGTCATCGTTACACTACTCCCGCTACACGGCACCGACGTTGGGAGGACGTTTCGCGCTAGCAGGGCTAGCCCGTTCCCCACCAGCACAATGCTGCGCGCCTGGCGTCTGAACCGCGCAGCTAGCAGAGCCTGCGCTCCCGTTTACAGGCCTGTGTTAGCGAGGCGCGTTAGCGCGCTGGAGCTTCAAAGCTAGCGCTGCGCCGCGTTTCGTTTGCGGTGGGAAAAACAAAAACAATAAAAAGACTCAGAACGGGACCGCCTCTGGGCGAGCAGCGTCCTCTCCTCTGATGTCCGACGGAAGCCTTTTTTTTTTAAACCGACGCTCGTATCCGGATGCGGCGGGGTGGAAAATGGGACAGTGGGACTCCAGGTGCCTTCAGGAAATGAATCTCGGCTTGTGAACGGCTTGAATAAAAATAAAAAAACTCCTCAAAAAGTCACTGGGTCACGGTCAACATTTAAACTTCTTTCCTTAGCGTGTGCGCATACACAGGCACAAACACGCACACAAACACGCACACACACACACACACACACACACACACACACACAGACACACAGACCTACACATACAAAGCACAAACACACACACAAACATACCCACACATACACCCAGTCATAGACACACAAACAAAAATGCATGCACACACACACACACACACACGCACAACTCCATTCTTTAGAAAACATCTTGAATTACAGAAAGGCACAAAATGGGCCCTTTTTCAGAGCTTCTTTCAGCGAGGAAGACCCTTCTGCCACGGCGAAGAGCCTTCCTCTCCGACAACTCGAGCAGCTTCACTCTCACCGCTCAGGCGCTCTGGAGCCTGAAGCCCGCGCACGCTAACCCTCGCAGCGGCACTCCAGAAGAGGAGCAGGAGGAAGAAAAGAAAGGGAGGCAGAGTGAGAGAGGGAGAGAGAGAGAGAGAGAGATAAAGAGACGGAGAGCATGTCGGAGCTCACGGAGAGAGAGGTGGGGGGGGAAGAGGAGGAGGTTAACCTCTTCAGAGCTCCTCTCCCCCCTCCCTCCAGCGTTTCCCTTCCCTGCTCTGAAGGAGACCCTCACCGTTAAGTGGCCTTCGTGGTGGTCCGGAAAATGGATGAACAAGTACTCCGTGGCCACGAGCTGCATTATGGAGTCCCCCAAGAACTCCATCCTCTGGTTGTGGCCCCTGAAAACACGCAGAAAAAAAAACCACAGAGGTCCAACAGCAGGGGACACAGTTCACATCACGGGCAACACACACCCACACCCACATTATTATTATTATTATTATTATTATTATTATTATTCTCATTATATAATCTCCTTTATAAAGGAGAGGTATTCATCACTGTGCATTTCAGGAAAAAGAGACAATGTTACACTGATAATAAAAACAGCCCTTGTCCCTGACGCCTTTCCAAACAAGTGTCAACGCTGGAATAGTACTTGGCTTTTAATATACTGCCAAACAAAGCGGTGTTATCTGGCTCTCGTTGAAAGGACGCGTGCCTCATAAAACGATTTCCCCACTCAGTGTGGGGACTGGTATGGCAAAGGAGGGTACTGAGCGCGTGCGCGAGCTGGGGCGGTTAAGGAGGGTACTGAGCGTGTGCGATTTGGGGAAGATAAGGAGGGTACTGAGCGTGTGCGAGTTGGTGAAGATAAGGAGGGTACTGAGCGTGTGCGAGCTGGAGAAGATAAGGAGGGTACTGAGCGTGTGCGAGCTGGAGAAGATAAGGAGGGTACTGAGCACGTGCGAGCGAGCTGGTGAAGATAAGGCGGGTACTGAGCACGTGCAAGCGAGCTGGTGAAGATAAGGAGGGTACTGAGCACGTGCGAGCGAGCTGGTGAAGATAAGGAGGGTACTGAGCGCGTGCAGTTGTGTGCGTGTTGTGGCAGAAGCTCCAGCCATTCATTTCCAGAGCAGCGGCTCAGCGCACTGGTGAGTGAGCAGGCAGAACCAGCAGGGCCTCATCCAGGGTCCCGTTCAGGGGCTCTTCCTTCCACCGCATGCCCCGCCCCATTATCCCCGACCTGCGCCATGCAACGCGCCCCGGTGAGCCAAACCCATACGGCGGGTCCATGGACAAGCCCCACAGAGAGGAACTTCCTGTTCCCTCTCAGGAGTAATGAAACATGGACGGGAGGTTTGGGTTCACCAGCACAGAATGCTCTACAGCTGCCAGCCTTCAAACAAAAACCAGGAAAGGAACTCCGCCAATCAATAGGCACGTTGTTCACAACAAACGGAGCAAAGCTGTCAGTGATTGGTGAATACTTACTACCGAGCTTCCTGCAGGGTAAGGTGGATCTTACTATCCTGTCCAATCAATAGTGTTTATATAACACAATTTACAATGGGTCTGTCACAACAGTTTACACTTGCGTCACAGTTTAGGCTGGCCTAAACCCCCAGAGCAAGCCAGTACCAACAGTGGCAAGAAGAAACTCCCTGGAAGACAAGTAGAGGAAAAGGGTTCATTTTTCTGTAATCGTTTAAAAATGAAAAAAGCAAAGTTCAAAAACCGATGACTGTGGACACACTTCAACACTCAGGCCTCAAAAACAAAACAATAACACATCTAGAATGTCATTTCATTAAGATGAGCCTTCTCTGCAACTAAGGGTCCTAGCCCAAACCATGAAAAATACACCCAGAACAATGGGTGTCCAGATGCCTTTGCCCAGATAGTGAATAGTGTACGTACAAACGTTAGAAAGTGCACGTTGCACAACACTGGCGAAATTATCACGGCAGACAATTTCAAATGAAACACCGTTTCAGCGTTCCACTGCTTTTATTCTCTGGGAGCGAAACGGCCTTGGCAGCCGTCACCTACTGAGGCACAGTAACTTCAGGCCTGTGTGAAAAAGCGGAGAGGTTTTTCAGGGTCGGAGTGTACCCCGCGCAGCAGGAAGAGCTTTTTGTGCCCTGAACGATTCGCAGCCACGAGGGAGAGGTCTGCAAACTGCACAAACAGCAGCAGCGGTGGCATCCACACACCAGCAGGGCAACAAGGGTCACACTTCCTGTCTTTCCTGTACATTTATGTTTTTTTCTTTTTTTTTTTTTGAACGTTTGTGGATATAAGCATTAAAAACAGACCCCGTTGACACTTCTGTGTTCATCAGCCCATCCCCTCAGGCAGACTCTCAGGGTGAGGTGGTTGAAGCAGACAGACAGACAGACCGACAGACTGACAAGGTGAGGTGGTTGAAGCAGACAGACAAACAGACAGACAGGCAGGCAGACAGACAGACTCACAGGGTGAGGTGATTGAAGCAGACAGACAGACAGACAGACAAGACTGACAGGGTGAGGTGGTTGAAGCAGACAGACAAACAGACAGACAGGCAGGCAGACAGACAGACTCACAGGGTGAGGTGATTGAAGCAGACAGACAGACTCACAGGGTGAGGTGGTTGAAGCAGACAGACAAACAGACAGACAGGCAGGCAGACAGACAGACTCACAGGGTGAGGTGATTGAAGCAGACAGACAGACAGACAGACTGACAGGGTGAGGTGGTTGAAGCAGACAGACAAACAGACAGACAGGCAGGCAGACAGACAGACAGACAGACAGACTCACAGGGTGAGGTGGTTGAAGCCCACGGTGCGGAGCGTGAAGGCTCGGGCCAGCAGCCGCACGTGAGTGAACAGAACTCCGATGGCCTCCTCAAAGTCCGTCAGCTTCTGCAGCACTGGAGACGTCTCAATCAGCTGCCTGTCAGTGGTGGGCTCCTGCACCTGAATACACACACACACGTACACACACAAGCATTCACACACGCACACGCATGCACACACACACACGCACAAGCATGCACGCACACACACATACACACACACACACAAGCATTCACACACACACACACACACACACAAGCACAAGCATGCATGCACACACACGCACACGCATTCACACACGCACACGCAAGCACGCACACACACACACACGCACAAGCATGCACGCACACGCACACACACACACGCACGCACAAGCATGCACACACACGCACACACACACAAGCATTCACACACGCACACGCACACACACACACACGCACGCACGCACACAGACACACGCAAGCACACACACACACAAGCACACACACACACACACACACACACACACACACACACGCAAGCACACACACACACACACACACACGCGCACACACACGAAGCACGCACGCAAGCAATTACAAAAAACAAACAAAAAAATATTTTACATGTGTCAGAGTCTGCCAGGCAAATACTTTAAAAATACAGAACATCTACTTATTTTATCCCTCGCCCAGATAAAGCAAATAAAATGAGCCAGGAATCATTTCTCTTATGTGCTTTATAAACAGAGTGATCTCGTGCTTGGCATGCACTGGCCGCGACGCGAGTCAAACAGCGCTCCCCCGGTGCATTTTAAGTGAGCGTTCCGATATTTTCCGCGGATAACAATAATTCAAAACATCAATCACGTAATCGCGCTGAGGGACGGCGGGCTGGAGGGGCGGCGGGCTGGAGGGGCGCTGGCGTTTCGTCTCAAAAGACCGAACGCGAAAGCGGTCGCCACGGACGACTCGCCGCGCGTTCGGGATCGCGCAGCCCGCCCCTTAACCGCCGATCGGCGCGGGTCGTCACGGCGATGCTCGGAAGACGAGGGTAAAAGCGCTCCCCTTCTCCGGGAAGGCCGAAACGTCAAACGAACCGTAATTATCCGGCCCCCCCCCCCCCCCTCGCTGTTTCGCGTAACCCCCCGTCTGAATGGGACCGCGCTCCGTTGCTGTCAGAGCCCTCTCTGCCGACGCGAACGGCTTCCGTTTCCCCTCGCGGCGCGGAGTGGGTCATTTTAGCCCGCGCCGCACAAAGTCGCGGGACAGGGCTCAGAAGAGATCACCCTCTCCACCTCCCTAATTATGTTTTCAATTATCTTCCCCAGTGCCTTACGCCCATACAGGTAAACAGCCAGAAATCCAGAAAATGGGGGGGGGGGGGGTAGTCTCACAAAAAAATAATAATAATAATAAGTAGCTTACATCACTTTGAAGGACGTTTCACCAAAATGGAAGCGGTGCTGCCATTCAGAATGGAACCTGATTGGTCATTTACATCACAATTCATTTAATATGCAAATCCATTCAACGCTGACAGGAAGCGCTCTTTTCTCCCCCCCGAGCGAGCGCTTTTTGAAAAGACAGGTTTCCTTTCAAACGCTCAGAACGTCTCACTTCCAACGCATCAGACTAACAAAGTCCTAAATAACCAGCCGCAAAGGAGAACGAGGCGCTGGGAAGCCAGTGGAGGAGCCTGAATGGAAATAGCGCTGGCGAGCGAAGGATGAAGAGCGTAGGAAATGAGAGAGCACAGGAACTACGGTTTGTGTGAAGCACACACCCACATGCGCCGTGTTCATTATGCGGTTAAACATGAACTATCCGTGAAACCACCACGGCTGTGTTCAGCCAGCCTTCCAGCGATAAATTAAACTTGTGAATCAAAGACATTTGGGAAGATGTGGATGCTGAAGCCATGTCCCCCCCCCCCCCCCTCAGAGATGGGGTGTGGATCTTCACGTTTCGTGTGCGACATCTGAGCCGGGACAACCGACAAGGGCCCTGTGCTGTATTTCTGCACCTGAGCAAATAGACCCAAATCTCTGGTTAGCACTGCTGCGTGTGTGTGTGCGCGTGTGTGTGTGTGTGTCTAACAGACTGCAGGCCTCAGGCTCCTTAAGTATGTGTTTTTATAGCCTCAATATTACAGAGTTCAGGCTCAGCTGAGCACACAAACACGCACGCACGCACGCACTTGTGATCTGGGAGGGTAACAGGGTTATAAGCGGAGAGAGTGAGGAAGAAGAGACAGAAAGAATGACACAGAAAGACAGAAAAAGCGATGCGATTGGCCAGCGTTCCCGTGAGGGGCGGTCGAGGAGAGGAGGGCGGGCAACACCACGACCAAACCCTCACGCGGCCAAACCCTCACGCGACCAAACCCTCACGCGGCCAAACCCTCACGCGGCCAAACCCTCACGCGGCCAAACCCTCACGCGGCCAAACCCTCACGCGGCCAAACCCTCACGCGGCCAAACCCTCACGCGATCAAACCCTCACGCGATCAAACCCTCACGCAACCAAACCCTCACACGGCCAAACCCGCACGCGCGGTCTCTGTGTTTCAGGCGAAATGTTACCTGCAGAGGATGGGGTGGGTAGTTCAGCCAAACTTCCCTCAGGTCCTACAGAAAGGGAAAAAGAGAGAGGGAGGGGAGGAGGAAGACAGAGAGAGAGACAGAGAGAGAAAGCGAGAGAGAAAGAGAGAGAGAGAGATTACACTATTATAATTTGTTAGTTAAAATGCGTTAGTTTGGTAATATTTCAATAAAATTCACAAAAGCACGTGAGAAAAATGTACACCTCTTATACACATTGCAAAAATAAATAAATAAAAATATGATATGAGCGAGGGTCCCATTGTAGCAGCGTCGGCATGGTTACTGCCCCGCCCGGGGGCAGGCGAGGGTGAGGAAAAGTGTCGAAATCCATCATGTGCTCTTATGCCTGTCTGGCTTTTCATCTGCAGAAAGCATCCAGGCTATAAAACCAGAACCAAGGGGGTAGAGGACGCACCACCTCCATAGCGTGCTGAATGCATTTCATCTATGAACTGCCGTCACCTTTAAAAAGCAGTCTTCAGATCCGCTGGCATGATCAGCCCTGCTCAAAGTGTACCTTTAAGAACGTTAATGACGAAAAAAATAATAATTTCAGTTGTCAAAAGTGACAATTATGCAACTACAGAGGCCGTGCAATCATCTGTTACCACCCCAGAGGGTTCTGTCACAGCCCAAAAGAGAAGAAGAGAAGGTCATACCAAGGAATAGGAACAGCCTAAAGAGATTCACCCACAAAACGACAAAACGAAATAACAGCAGTTCCTGCGTTTCGGCCCCAGTAACGATTTTCAGGGTTTGGTTTTTGCGTCTTTTTTTCCAAGATTTGCACCTGCCCGGCCTACAACCGTCCTGTCAATCAACACATCTTCCCTCCCTCGTCGAACGCCCTGCGGAAGAGAGCGAGGAGGAGACTGCGGGGGAGGGGCCCGTCGGGCAGAAAACCCCCCCCCCCCCCCTCCGTCAGGGAGAGACAGGCAGGGAGGCCGGGATGGACAGCTGGAACTCCTCAGCTCCCTCCTCACATGGAGCCTTCAGACTCCGACGCCCAGAGAGACGTGTAAAAAGATTCGGGAAAGATTCTCCCCCCTCCCTGAAGGTGAAGCGGGGGGGGGGGGGGGGGGATACATCACCAACCTTAAAACGAGAAGAGAGCGCTATGCTCCGCGCACGCGGTCTGGTTGCCGTGGCGATCGCCTGACAGGAGGCAGGGCCTCTATCTACACTGACATCCCCGGACATTGACATGCTAAGCTTGTCATGCTAGCTTTAGCCGAGCGTCATCCGCCCCCCCCGTCCATCCACTCCAGCGCTGACGAGCGCGAGAAAGCCAGCACAGGGTCAGAGGTCACGCCTAGCGTGTGCCTCTCACGTAAAGGCCGAGAACAGAAACGCGTTCTCGCCGGACTAAATGCGGGGCGGACCAGTTCACAGGCAGATCCTTAGTCACAGCACAAAACAAACAAAAAAACATGACCGCAGTCTAACCAGGCGTAAACCGAATTTCAACCGGGAACCACGTTTAATGGCATTACATCCAGGCCTTCAAGCAGACAGTCTCACCCACAGCCACCCAAGCTTTCGCTCCACACACAGCCCATTCACACAGCCGCATATTCGCTCAAGCAATTCAGGCCAAGCGCCTTTTCCTCCAGGGAACGACTGGCAGTGCCTCGCCTGAGAATCAAACCTGCGACCTCCGAGTGACTACATCCAGCGCCCCGAACGTCGCGCTACGCTGCCGCGTGCGTGAGCCGCGACCAGCCTGCCGCGGTAACCGTTCCGTGGGCCTTTCACTACTGAACACCACTCCTCAGCACTAACCTCTGCTTTCAACTCCGTGTTCAGGAAGCAGGTAAACAGCAGGAGATGCTAATCTCCCACTGAAATAGACTGCTAAATGCCCCCCCCCCCCACCTCCACCTCCACACACACACTCTCTCTCTTTGTCCATGCCCACTCAACTTAAAGATAAAAAAGAACACAGAACAAGAACAAAAAGCCCACGCATGTTCTCCAAAGTGAAAGAACAGTAACGCTATCGGGCCAGAAGTTTATTCCCATTCTGAAAACCCTCTGCGCACGGGGAGGGCTTTTTGAAATCGAGCCCTCTTCCGTCCGAAAACGGCTTCATTTTTATTTATTTTCTCTTGGCAGGAAGGAAAAAGAGAGAGAAGAGAGACCGGGGAGAGGAAAGGGGAAGATTCACGCGGGCCAATATCGGTCGCTCCTCAGCAAACGAGCGAAGTGCGCGAGCGCCACGCGAGCGCAATCAGAGACCAGAGACGAGAAACGAGCCGTCCTGCCAGGAGACTTTCAAATGGGGTTCGCCTCTGTGTGTGTGTGTGTGTGAGTGAGTGAGTGAGAGAGAGAGAGAAAGAGAGGGAAAGAGAGAGAGAGAGAGAGAGAGAGAGGGAAAGAGAGAGAGGGAGAGGGAGAGGGAGAGAGAGAGAGAGAGAGAGAGAGAGAGAGAGAGAGAGAGAGAGAGAGAGAGAGAGAGAGAGAGAGAGAGAGAGAGAGAGAGAGAGAGAGAGAGAGAGAGAGAGAGAGAGAGAGAGAGAGAGAGAGAGAGAGAGAGAGAGAGAGAGAGAGAGAACCTCCCCTAAACGCAGACGGTGTGATCTTAGCACACTCTGCTGGCACGCCAGGAAATTAGGAAACGACGGGAGGTCCAGGGAGAAGGGACAAAACACACGCCTGGGCTACAGACGGTGCTGTCGACCGGGCTGGTCGGGAGGGGCCACGTGGGCTACAAGGCTGCTGGCTGGAAGGCCTGTCCCGTCGTCATGACAACCAACTTCGCATTTAGAGGGGGGCCCGTAGGGAGGTAATAACATTTTCATTAGCCTACGGTTTGGTGTCCCGAGCACACTGTAATCTGCACTGGGAGCTGCGCTCTCACTTGTGACATCATCATCGCGAGACGTTTTACCTGCGCACTGGACGATAATGCTCATTTCACTGTTCCTTTGGCTCATTACTTATTTTTACTTCTCATTATTCGGTTTTACTTAAAAATTTCACTTTTTTTTTTTTTTTTTCCCGAGACAAGGTTAGGGTTTGTAAAGCCAGGTCTAAAACTACCTTCTTTTTTAAAATTAAGATGACTCCATTTGCACAGAAACCCGTTCCAGACTTACGGGACGGTGAAGATGAAGGACCGTGTGCGACATGCAAATGAGCTCCAGAATGCAGCCGAGGCCCCTCCCCCAGAGGAACAGTCTGAATGTCAAGCCAATTACAACATTATTTAAATAACTCTGCAAGACACTGCTCAAAAAAAGTAGCCCTCCGCCACTTTTCATTCGCTCAATTTATTTATTTATGTATTTATTTTTCTTCCTTAGCTGCCCGAGACGGTTTTTTGGCTGCAGATGTATAAATATTTAGCGGGTATTGGCGTGTACGGCGTGGGACAGATACCGCTGGAAACGTCATTAAAGTCGCCGGCGTTAGCGCGTGGCTCAGCGCAAACCCACCGATGGCGCGGAACGGAGGCCGAGTTTCTGTATGCAAATCTAATTCCAGCAGACTTCTGCCCTTTGGAAACCCCGGCCCTCAGATAAAAGGACAGAACGGCGATGAATCCTCGACAGAAACGCGGCAACGACGCCGGATCGAACGCAACAACGGGATCTCTGAGCCCAGAGGACACCGTAAAAAGCGCCGTGACCTTTGAACTCTGGAGCAAAACGCACACTAAAATCCATCGTCTTACGCAGCGACCCCGAGAACGGCACTGAAACGGCGAAGACGGCTTTCCTTTAATGATAACTTTATTTATACGGCCCCTTTTCAGACAGTGAGCACAAAGCACTGTCAACAAAGCTGTGGCAGGGATGAAGAGGGGGAAGTCTCTCGCACTGGCCGACGCCCCGTTCCACTGACGGGCACCACGTGAAAAAATCAGTCAGTCCCGCATCGGGAGCCCCAAAAGTGAAAAAGGGGTTTTTTTTTTGGCCCCCGCAAACCAGGCCCAGGACCGGTTTTAAAACACCGTAAAAAGCATCCCGGATTTTCGCCGGCACGCCCCTCGGGGTCGCGTACGTGCCGAAGCGGAGGCGCTGAACAGGTACGGGCGCGCCGGAAACGCGCCAGGCGACGCTGACGCTAATTACATCACAGCGGAGGCCAATTAGAGGAGACGCGCAGAACTCGGTCCCTCAGCTCACAGAGCCTGTGAGGTGTGACTCCAGGCCTGCCTCTGTGAGCAGCCGGGAGCAGCCAGGAGCAGCCGGGAGCAGCCTGATACTCATTAAACCCTCATCTGCCACGGCAAGAACCAGCCAGAGAACACACAACACACAGACACAGATACACACAAACCACACCAATACGTACACACACACACACACACACACACAGATACACACAAACCACAGGAATACATACACACACACACACACACACAACACGGATACTCTCACACACACACACACAACACGGATACTCACTCATACACACACACACATATTTACTCAGACAAACACCCATACTCAAGTCACGTGTGCGCACGCACACGCACACGCACGCACGCACACGGAGGCAAACAAGACCGTAACAGACGACGGGCCCAGCTGTCCCCCCCCCCCCCCCGCGGCCCGCCCCCCCGGCTCACTGTCAGAGAGCTCCGCCCCGCAGGCCCATCTCTCTCTCTCTCACATGCCCAGCACCCTGAACGCCCTAATTACCCATGATCCCCGGGTAAGGCATGGGCGCTGTCAGAGGGCCAGACGCGGGCGTACATCACACGCAGCAGCCGGGGGCGGCGTCCCCGCCCATCAATCTCCATCCCACGGCAACCGTTTAAAACACTCCCTCCAACTGTCTCCGCCTCCTGGCCCTACTCTTGAGTGACAGCACGCCTCTGCAGATGTCTCCGCCCCCTAGTTCGACTCTGTTGAGTGACACCACAGCTTTGCAGATATCTCCGCCTCCAGGCCCTCCTCTGTTGAGTGACATCACAGCTCTGCAGATATCTCCGCCTCCTGGCCCTACTCTTTTGAGTGACATCACACCTCTGCAGGTGCAGCACACAGGAAGTCTGCAGAGTGACTTCTCTGGATGTGCAGAAGAGCGCCCCCTCCTGCCAGAACGCTCAGCCTGCTTCTTTTTTTCTTTTTCTTTTTTTTAACTTTTTGGTTCTAGCCATCAGTTCTGGATTAAGCCGTTTGGGACTGCAGCACAACCCCCCCAGACCACAGTTCACACTGGGGGGGTGGGGGGGTTTTTGGGAGCTGAAGACCCATTTCCTGTCAGCAGCCATTTTCTTGCTTATAATGCAAGATTTGGTGTTTGAACTTGACTAACAATAAAGAATGTGTTTATAGCACTAACAGCATATAAATAAACATACTTATTAATACTTTATTTAGCATGTATAACTACACTGTAAAGTAAAGTGTCACAGCCTCACGTAAATCTTGCTGTAGTGGGATTAGCCAGAAACTCCCTCCATTATTTGATAGGGTAGGGGCTATATCTATACACTTAAAACCTTTTATCAGTTTTACTGGCTCACTCACACACACACACACACACACACACACACACCTCTTATTACACTAATTTACTCCTCCACACAAAGCAGTTTTATTCCTTCTACCCAAATCCTTTCTGCGGGGAGTGTTTATTACCGAGCGTTATATTCAGTAACCCCAGAGCGGAACATGAATCCAGAGCCTCGTTAGCAGCTGAAGCAGATCCAAGGGTATCCGTTAATGGGAAGCTCTCGCAGGGAAGAGGACGGCTTCCCAGAGTCACCGCTGCACACCTCTGCGTCTGCGGCCTCCCGCAGAAACTTCAGCCCCGGCCAGACGCAGAGAACGTCGCCGGACGGACAGAGAACGTCACCGGACGGACAGAGCGCACCGACGCGCTCCACGCGCGGAACACGACCCAAGGTTTCGTTGGAGCGTTTGAAAGGATAGCGCCACGATTACTTCAATTCCGCACTCACAACAAGGATCTTTTTCCGTTCCGCTCATCTTCTGAACTAAAATAAATCCATTTGTCCTGATCTGGAGCATCTTATGCAAAATATTCCCCCAGTTATGATGAAGTCCATCTATAATTCATCTTCCCTTTGTGGACAAGGTGCATCAAAGTTCAAAATGTATCGCTTAAACTGTGGTTCACGCACGCACGCAAACACACATGCAAACACGCACGCAAACACGCACGCAAACACACACGCATGCACGCAAACACACACGCAAACACGCACGCACGCAAATTACCTCGCCGTTGAAGAGCAGCCTCCCAAAAAGCTGCTTAGCTTCTTCCAGTCCACCTTCCAAATACACAGCACCTGGAAAGAGAGAGGGAGAGAGAGAGAGAGAAAAAGTGTGTGAGAGAGAGAGAGGGTGGGGGGAGAGGTGAGGGGATGGTGAAAGAAAAGGAAGAGAGGTGAGGGAGGGCAGGACAAAGGGAGAGAGAGAGATAGAGAGAGAGAAGGGGGGGAGATTTATAGAGATAGAGGTGGGGGCCAGAAGGAAAAGAGATAAAGAAAGAGATGGGGAAAGTGAAAGTGATGTAGTGAAGGAGGGTAGAGGGGAGAAAGAAAAAGAAACAGACAGAGACAGAATTATGGTCATCTTTTAACAAAAACTGTCAATTATTCTCACAACATAACCAGATATGAATAATCTGTGTGCATGTGCATATGTGCAAGAAGAGAGAGAGAGAGAGACAGACGGAGATAGAGAGAGACAGGAGAATAGCTGTCATTAGGGTGACTCCCACTCTTGAGGTTGTCTGCATTCCGGAATATTTCACCGGAAGGTTCCATAACCAGTATCATGCCTGACGCGTTTAAGTGCTGAAGACAGGAGAGGCTAACGCTGCTTCCGTTCAGTCACATATTCCTGCATACAAAATAAAGAAAGAGACAAAAAAAAAAACACAGACATGGCATCGGCCAAAAAGTAGCTGCCATTTACCTATCCCCGTCATTTAAATTACCTGTCAAACGGTCCGCCCAAAAAAAGGCCATTTAGCTTCAATGTATTTCTCCCTTCGCTGTACAGCTGTAAAAGCGCAAATATTTATGTTTTTAGAGATAGAACAACAGCCGCACTTCAACTAATGTCGTGTCAACTTTCAGAGCGGCCGCCCCCAACCACACTTGATTAGGGAGAGGCGAACGACAAGAGCCAAAAAAAAAAAAAAAAAAAAACGCCCGTCGATGAGGCCACGAAAGCAATCCCAAGAGATGAGCTGTGACCCGCAGGTCCCGGAAACGACAGACCGTTATTTAACGAGAAAAGAGCGCGCGCACGCACAAAGAAAGAAAGAAAGAAAGAAAAAAAAAGTCATCAGATTTCCCTGTCAGGCCAGTGGCACATGACCTCCAACCACAGCCTGCTAGGACTAAATCCACCTGTCAGCTCCTGTGCACAAGCCCCGCCTTCACACTCACTCTACTGTTCCAGCTTCCGGAGAGATCTACGGAACCGGCTCACTGCTGCCACCGCTGGCGAGTATCAAAAAAGCAGCCAAAATGTGTCTAATAATAAGACCGATGAGGAAACCATGTCCCGTTTTACTCATCAGTGTGTGGCTGCATATATCATTAGATTATTAAAAACCTAAATGTGGCACAGTTACAAATATCATGGCCTGTGAAAAAAAAAAAAGTGTCAAATCGCATCAAATTCAAAATGGTTTATTCATAATTCCACATTAAAATGTGATACCTCCACGGTGGCTATGTATTTTCATGCGTCAGTGGTGGCTTGGATCTATTTTTTTTTTCCCTTTCTTTGATATATATTTGGATGACATACTGAATTTTGCAGCCAATTCGTGTGGCCTGTAGGCTTTGGTATTATCAGCCTCTGCAAGCCTGCTAATATTTCGAGAAACAGTGTGGATTTCTGGCACCACTTAGTCACAAACAGCAGGGAACTAACAATAAACTAAAAATAAAACAACAGAAAAAGGCAGACTTTCATTCAGCTCTGTAACACCAGAAAGCACACTATGTTGGGACTATAATGCAACCCAGAGAGGAAAAAGCTTTTATTTACAGACAATGCATTTTATTCATGTTTTCCTGAAATGAAACTGAATCTGTGTTTGTTCATTTGAATATTATGCCCGTAAATTACCAAATTATGTTACAGTATTTAATTTTACATATACGCATCTCAGATTTGAAATGAAGCAATAAGCATGTATATACAATAGAACAGTCTACATGACCAGGCAAACGCACAAGATCAGTGGTGTTTTCTGCAACACACACACACACACAACACATGCTTACACAGACAGACACACACACACACACTTACACAGACAGACAGACAGACAGACACACACACACACACACACACACATGCGCGCACACACACACACATTTACACAGACAAACAGACGCACACACAGATACATACACACACACACACACACACACACACACACACACACACAGGGCAACCAAGGCTGTGCGTGGTAATCTTGGCATTACAGCAGAATATCTCAGAGATCCGGACCATATGGGGTAGTGTTGCACTGCGCACACACACCACCTCCACAGAGAGAGACCAAGCACTGTGTCACCCGTCCCCGTCAAACACAAGCGTCATCTCCACGGCAGCAGATGTTCTCCCCGAGGAACGCACAGTCGGTAAAACCGCAGTCCCCGCGGGTTTCTGCACTTCGATTGGCTGACGGGTGATTTAAAAGTTCACTTCGAGGTCAAGGCTATGCGAGTACAAATATGGTCTCATTTCTTTTTCGGTTTCAACCTCGAGGTCATAGCCTTTAAGCTCCTGGTTCTGCTCTCTGTACTTAACACACTCCATAGAAATAAATACTTTTTTAAAAAAAATCTTCTGTTGTATTTCTGTATGAACAGCAACAGATACTGACCAATTCCATCACCCCCACCAGCCCCATTCTCATTACCTCAGTTCACAATAATCTACCAGGCCTCTGGAGCAGAAGAGGTGATTTAAGGACTAGAGAAAGTACTACATTAATGAATCTCCGTATTTGTCCATATTTGTATTCCGGTGCACATCAGAGGGACATAGTTTAACAGAGCTGTGCTTCATTGCATATTTAATCTTCAATTTAATTTAATTTATTTATTCTTTTATGAATAATACAGGGGGGGGCAAAGTGTTCACACATCTCAAAACTCAAAGCGCTTTGAGTGTAATCCATTAAAGGTTCACCGTAACACCCCTATAAACTCTGTTTTTGCGGTGTGCTTATTAAACATATTTACTGATGCTTCCCGTCCGTCTGCGGTGGCAGGGGACGCTCCCGCTGTTCGATACATAATTAAAAACAGCCTTCCCGCTCTCAACCCGACCTGAACCGTCTGCGTCCATCAAAAAGCAGGGCAGACGAAACGAGTTACAGACGCCCGGTTAAGACCGCGGAGGGCTGCTCGACCGGAACGCCGTCCGCCGTCGGGACGCCCCCGGGCTACGAGATCAACCGCGCAATGCGTACGCGCGCCCATCGTCTGCGACGGCGGCGGCTCACCTCCGCGCGCATGAACGCATTTCTGCGGCCACAGAGCGCCCGCCCGCCCGCGCGCCCGCCTAGTTAGCGCGCGCCTCGCTAGCGAGCGCCTCGTTAGCGCGCAGGCTCCGGGCTCTGCGTGAGCTCGCTCGTACGCGCGCGCTCCACCCGAAACAACCCCGCAGGGGTCAAACCAGGCAGAGCCTACAGCACAGAAATGACCTCACAATGACCCAGAAGAAAAAAAAAACCCAACTACAGCACAGAAATGACCTCACATCCCAACTACAGCACATAAATAACCTCACAAGGACCTGGAGGAAAAAACAACCCAACTACAGCCCAGAAATGACCTCACAATGACCCAGAGGAAAAAAAAAACCCAACTACAGCACAGAAATGACCTCACAATGACCCAGAGGAAAAAAAAAACCCAACTACAGCACAGAAATGACTTCACAACCCAACTACAGCACAGAAACGACATCATACCAACCCGGAGAGAACAAAACAACCCAACTACAGCACAGAAATGACCTCACAACCCAACTACAGCACAGAAACGACATCATACCAACCCGGAGAGAACAAAACAACCCAACTACAGCACAGAAATGACCTCACAACTCAACTACAGCACAGAAATGATCCCAACTACAGCACAGAAACGACCTCACAACCCAACTACAGCACAGAAGCGACCTCACAACCCAACTACAGCACAGAAGCGACCTCACAACCCAACTACAGCACAGAAACGACCTCACAACCCAACTACAGCACAGAAGCGACCTCACAACCCAACTACAGCACAGAAGCGACCTCACAACCCAACTACAGCACAGAAGCGACCTCACAACCCAACTACAGCACAGAAACGACCTCACAACCCAACTACAGCACAGAAGCGACCTCACAACCCAACTACAGCACAGAAGCGACCTCACACCGGCCCGGAGGAAAAGGCAGCCTGATGCTACGGCTCACGCACAGGGCACCGCACAGTGTTTTGTCAGGGCGACACGACGCCGGTTGGCAGTTGGCTCCGGCCGGGGTGGGGACTGATCGGGCGCCAGCTGGCGGGCACTTGGCGCATGACGGTGCACGGGGCGGGCACTCCAATCAAAACGGCACTTCACCTCGATCGCGGTGCCAAGCGGGGAAGGGCTGAGCGCTGAGCACAGGCGCCGCGGAGCTGGAGACACTACGCTCAGACGCTATACTGAGACGCTACACTGAGACGCTGCTCATCCACTACGCTGAGACGCTGCGCTCAGACACTACACTCAGACGATACACTCAGACGCTATACTGAGACGCTGCTCATCCACTACGCTGAGACGCTGCGCTCAGATGCTACGCTCAGACACTACACTCAGACGATACACTCAGACGCTATACTGAGACGCTGCTCATCCACTACGCTGAGACGCTGCGCTCAGATGCTACGCTCAGACGCTACACTCAGACGATACACTTAGATGCTACGCTCAGACGCTTTTCATCCACTCGTCTCCTTCAGCGCCTTTCAGCGAGATCGCCAGTTATTCTCTGGCACACGCGTATCACCCCCTCCGAGCCTTTCAGTGCCCCCCCCCCCCCCCATTTTGAGCGCCTTCCCACCCCCCTCGATTTATATCTTCGCTCTCCAACCTCACATGATGGCGGCATTAATCATTTAAAAGGGAGTTGCTCAAAAAACACTCGAGCTGAAACACGTTCTCTCCGAACACCGGCCCGTACGCAGCGGCGGAGAGAGAGAAAAAAGACAGAGACAGAGAAAAGGCGAGCGTTTCAATTCTGACATCAAGCATCTCACAGAGAGAGAATGAGTGAGTGAGAGAGAGAGAGAAAGGGAGGGAGGGAGTGAGAGAAAGAGACAGAGAGAAAGCAGAAAAGTCGCCTGCCGTCTTTTATAGCAATTAATAAAAGAGCAGGGGCTGGGGCGCATTGTGAAGACGTGATATTCAGCGAATCAGAGATAATCCCGCTCCCGCCCTCTCTAACAGGGGAAGCTTAGGGTGGCACACAAAGCCTGCCATCTGCTACCCAGGAGCTCCATCCGCAGACGAACGCAGCGCGGGAATCAGGAGCACAAAGCAGCGGCAGAACACCGCCCGTCGCCGCGGTCTCCCCTCTCCTTTCTAAAAACCGCCCGCAGAAATGCATGCTGGGGGATTACCGGGGCCCGGCGGCAACGTGAGGGCGACCGTGCGGAGTTTCGGCTGCTCAACTCGATAAGTAGAAGGGGAAGGGTGTGTGTGTGCACGCGTGTGTGCGCGTGTGTGAGCATGAGCATGAATGTTTGTACACGCATGTGAGTGCATCTGTTGGACACTTAACACAGAAAAAAAAGGAAAAAAAAAAGATCCTTTTACATCCAAAGATACTTCTTTTTTCCCCTCTCTCTACACAGCTGTGCATATCAAAGCAATATGGGCACAAAGTATCATTTCAAAGAACTCAAAGGGCATGCATGCATGTGTTTCAGACAGAAGTGAGAAATCGCGTGTCAGAAATCGTCAAAAACGCGTCAAAAATTTCCCACACGTGGTAATCCGGAGCGTTATTAATTTGTGTCGTAGTTTGACAGTCAGTCTTCGCTCGCAGGCTGTTACGATACACGCAGAAATTAACGAGAAAAAAAAAAACACTGCTTACTTAAAAAATAAATAAATAAATAAATAAATAAAAACTACTGACATTTGTTAGCTTGAATGTTTAAGGTCAAAAAGTACCGAAGTCCTCCAAGAGCATTCTTCAGACAGGAATTGCTGTATTTGAACCTCAATGTTTGTGCGACAGCCTCCATTCTCTTTACAAAGAGACGCATGTGTCACAGCATCACAGCACTGCACCACAGCTGCAACTGCCAATCTTTCAGAACGATGGAGTCACATCAAAACGGGAAATGCTAAATTGCGTCGGTACGCTGTCCATTACCGCTGATGTGCCTCGGCAGTGCAGAATCACATTTGTCAGGCCAATAAAGCAAACTTAAAATTTTGAACTTGAGAGACGGAAAAAGAGGAGAGAGAAAGAAACAGGAAGGGAAGAAAGAGAAAGAGAGAGAGCGTGCGGTCATCTAAAAGAGCACGCCCGTGTAATAGCACTTCAAGCACAATTAAGATGACAAAATGTCATAAAATAAATATAATTTTTTTTTTTTTTGTAAACAAGACGAGACTATTAAGAGCAGCGCTGAGAGGCACTCGAATAGGAGCACGTGCCTCCGGTGCCTCCGGTGAGGCAGTGAGCCGGACCGGTCTCGGCGGGCTGCTTGTGGGTTCGTCCGTTTATTTGCTAAACGCATTACAAGCGAGGGCCGCGCTGCAGATGAGCCTGACAGCGCACTGAGCGCGCTCGGGCCCGGTAATGATGCGGCTGTCGCCGTGGGAACGCCACGACGCGGAGGCGGTAATGATCCGGTAACGAGTTGTCCACCCCCACTCCATCTAAACCCGGGGGGGGGGGGGGGGCTTAGCTTTTCTATAGGAAAACTAGGCCCCAGCACGCTACTGGCTAACGACCCGCCTGTTTCCTTCATTTGGGGCAGGGCAATTGTAAGCCCCTCCTCTTCTGCAGGAATGGAGACCTGGCCACAACCTGGTTTGGTTTTGAAAGGGGAGGATCCACAGAAGGCCACACCGCTCCAGTCTATGTCCAGCTGTATAAATATATATATAAACAGATAGGAGCGTATGCTAAACGCTAGCGACCCAATGTGATGAAATGCGAAGGCGGAGCCGGTTAGCGTTAGCCGCGCGGGCCTCACCAATCAGGGCCTCGAAGCAGTTGGCCATGGCGTGGCGCAGGTCCGACTCCCTGCAGAGGTCGGGGCCGTGAGCGTACAGCATGAACCGGTCCAGCTCCAGCTTCTGCCAAACAAACAAAAGAACCACAAGCAAAACGTTATTTTTCACCTCCCCGCCCATCATCTCTGGAGTAACCAATACGAGCGCCGCGCACTGTGAACACAGACACCGGGCGGCCCCGACGTCCGCCAAATAATTACTCTTTAAAAAATGCAAATGGCGGAAAAAAACGGAGCAGAGCCGGTCTCTCAGAGACAAAAGGAGGGGGGGGGAATCGTGAAAAATCTAAACATTTGGGCAGGCCGAGCGACAGCAATCACAGCAATTACAGTAATGGCGGGTTGTGATTATATTTAGAGTGCGCGCGAGCGGCCCATCTAAATCACATTACAGCGGCGGTACACTGATGAGGACCGGCTCGCTCTCCCTGACTGACAGATGTTCCCATCCCTTCTCCAGATGCGCCTCGCTAAGCTGCCTCCAGAGGCATTGTGGGTAGGGGGCTGATGGGTAGGAGAGAAATGCATCAGACGAAGCGAGCGAGTTTATTCCACCGGAGGGGCACCAAAAAAACATCAGCGGTGACCTTCAGGTGGCTACGGGAGTTCACGGCCAATCACGTCCCCCTGATTCCGTTCGACAGCCAATGATGTGCCAGCGCTGCCTCGCTGCCAGCCAATCATTTCTCGGCGCTGCTCCGCTTCCAGCTAATCATTTCTGAGTGGTGTTCCGTATCCACGAAAAGCACCAACACGTCTTTTGTGGGACCCAGCGGGATTTGGCCAGGACACTCTTTAAAAAAAGAGAGATCTCGATGAGGTTTTTCTGGTTAAATAAAGGTTGAAAAATATATACTAATAATCCCCAGATGCTCGAGCGATCTAAAAATAAATTAAATAACATGTTAAATGGAAGAGGGGGGAGGGAAAAGTCAACACAACAGAGAGAATTGATTTGACTTGCGAGCGGGAAAGGCCGGGCGGAGTGGGATTACACAGACACGTTCTCGGGGTATTTTTCGAGAGATAATTACAAGTGTTCTTCTGTAAAAACGGGGGGCGAGCTGGAGGAGGAGCGGGAAGAACAGCCCGGCGGCCGGGCTCGCTGTATCGTTCTCCTCCTACCCGTGGCAGCCAAATTAAAACTCGGCCAATGAGACGGCCCGGACACACAAAAAGGCGGGAATTCCGCTGGGAACCCGCGCGAGAGATTAAAGTTTTAATTGCTTTTCCAACATCGAGAAATGATTATTGTATCAGCCCCAGACTAGAGATCTGGTGCAGCCCGTTCAACAGCAGAGAGAGAGAGAGAGAGAGAGAGAGAGAGAGAGAGAGAGAGAGAGAGAGAGAGAGAGAGAGAGAGAGAGAGAGAGAGAGAGAGAGAGAGAGAGAGAGAGAGAGAGAGAGAGAGAGAGAGAGAGAGAGAGAGAGAGAGAGAGAGAGAGAGAGAGAGAGAGAGAGAGAGAGAGTGAGTGAGAGAGAGAGAGAGAGAGAGAGAGAGAGAGAGAGAGAGAGAGAGGGGGAGAGAGGGGGAGAGAGGGGGAGAGAGACAAAAGAAGCAAAAGAAAGAAAAAGAGAGAAAAGACAGAAGGGGATAAAGGGGGAGAGAGACCAAGGAGAAAGAGACAAAGATAGGGAGGGAGAGGGGGTGAGAGAAGAGAGGGAGACAGAGAAAGCGAGAAGAGGGAGAAAAAGAAGGAGAGAGAGAGAGGAAGAAAGAAGCAGAGAGAATGAGAAAGGAGAGCGCGAGAGCCGTGAGCGTGTTTAAAGGTCTGCACGTACACTCTGGCTCCCCCTGGAGGCTGAGTGAGGACACGTCCCTAGCCTTGGTACACAGTGTTCGATCATTACCAGCCCTTCACTCACTAATTACACACCCTGCAGTACCCTTCAGTCCCCATTACAAACTGCATTTAAGCAGCGGAGAGAGAGGGGGAAAAAAGATCTGCCCTTTCCCAGAATGCACTGCAATCTATAATTCACATCCGTTGGAGCGCTGAGCCTGGCGCACGCAGTGTGTGGCCTGGCGCGTCGCGTGCCGCGTGCCCACCTTGGCGAGCATGGCCAGGTGCTGGTTCTGGACGATGGCGGTCCTGTAGGTGGCCAGCCCTCCCTCCTCCAGGCTGGGGAACAGGTAGTACAGGTGAACACTGTGGGAGAACACAGAGACCACAGGAGTCACACGCCAAGCACCACACACTAAAACACAGCGCCTTAAACACAGCACACCCGAGCTGTGCACCCTGTCCTGAATCATCGCAGAACCCAAAGGAACGGGCTTTATGGAACAGATGGAGAAATTTAGATTTCAGAAGTATCTATATCCTTGGTTTTCCAAGTCCCTGATGACACATTTAAAACAAACTAACAAGGCTTTTAAACAGAATTGGATGTGTGAAGTTCAGCTCTGGAACAAAGACAGAGAATGACTATAAAAATAAAAGTACACACACTAAAATATACAAACTTATATAAATCTCTCTGTCACATGCTGGCGCACGCGCACACACACACACACACACACACACACACACAGCCATCACATTAAGTTCCCAGCTAAAGCTTGTTTTTCTGCTGTTTAAGATTTACATCGCTTTCTCAAAGCACAGCCGCAATCATGCTGTGCCCAGTGCCCCTTTGCTCTATCAGGGATAAGAGAGATCAGCAACAAGATCAGTGGAGAGATCAGCAGTCAGATCAGTGGAGAGATCAGCAGTCAGATCAGCAACAAGATCAGCAGTCAGATCAGCAACAAGATCAGTGGAGAGATCAGCGGTCAGATCAGCAACGAGAGCAGACAGAGAAGCACTAGCCAGGCCAGGCCTAGCAGTGGCTGGGTAAACCTGTAGGCGTCGTCTCCGCTGCAGATGATTGGTTTTCCCCCGGCTGATATGGCACATTAATGTGGCGTTAAATGGCGTACGTACGCCCGTACGTACGCCCGTACGGCCCCTGACAGGAGAACACGCGGCGTTGGCATCCCCAGGGAGGGCAGATTTAATAAGCGCCCCCCCACCCCCCCCGACAGGAAGCGCGCGCTTAATAAGTGCCTTTTATCACTCTGTTCCTCCGCCCACGGCCCCGCCCCTCCTCGGCATGGGCGAGCGCACCTGACGCACAAAATAAGAGTTTTTTTGCTTTGTTTGCGGTCGTGGGCTGGAAGCGTGGCGGAAAACACTAAAATAAAGCGACGCATTGAGGAGGCGGAACAATGAGCCAGGATGAGCAGAGCGGCCTGTTCTCCCTAAAATATACCAAAGACAAGCTGCACACAGCAGCACCCCTTCTCCCCACACTTTTGAGTACAGTGTACTTTTTCATCCGCTGTGAAGCACTTGCAACTGCTTGTTCCTGCTTTGAAAGGTCATCCATAAGTACAGCTTATTATTATTAGCATTACTGGTATTAAATAAAAAAATGAAACACGCTAAGGTAAGGGCCATATGACACGTCAAAAAAGGAGAGCTGGCTTCCTAGGTAACCCCTGTACACACACACTCACACACACATACTCTCTCACACACACTCACACTCTCTCACACACACTCACACTGTCACTCTCACACACTCTCGCACTCGCACTCGCACTCGCACACTCACACTCACACACACACTCACACACACACTCACACTCACACACACACACACTCACACACTCTCACACTCACACACTCACACACTCACACACACACACACACACACACACACACACACACACACACACTCCGGTGATGAAGGATAACGTGCCTCTGCGGGTGCGCTCGCTGGCCCGTGTGCCCATGCATAATTCAGGCTTTACGTCCCGCTGTGTGCCCGCTGTGTACCCGCTGTGTGCCCGCTGTGGACCCGCCGCCTGCGCCACGCGGTGCCGCTCGCGCCCCCGCCGGTCTGCCACCCGCTAAAAATAGCCGCTCCGCCATCTTCCCCTTCCCCAGAAGCGCGCAGGGGGCGGGGCTCAGCTGACAGCCAACGGCTGAGTGCATCCACCGCCGCTTCATTTGCATAATTATGAATCCTGAAATGTGTATGCCAACATATCTATTAGCTCCTGTGTAATTACCCAGCAGGGTGCGCTGGGTCTGGGTGGTGGTGGGAGGGTGGGGGGGCGGGGGGCTGGGGGGCTGGGGGGGTCGGCGGAGCAGGGGGCGTTATAATGGAGGGGAATCAGCTGCGAAAATGGCCAGAAAAGTATTCAGAGATCCTTCCCTAAATTATAATATCAGACGACGCTTCATCAGAAGAGTGATGCTTCCACACGCAGTTTTTCCTCCCCACTTCCCGATGATTAAAGCGGAGTCGCACCGCGGGGCTGTCGGAAAGTAATAAGAGCCACATGCAAATAACCTCCCGAGAAGCCACGCCCACTCCCTAGCCCTAACCCCGCCCCCCCACAAGTCAATAGCGCAGTGAGGGATGACACTTCATTCTCACACATTTATGTGAAACGCACAGAGAATGACAAAAAAAGCTAAATTAAAATCAAACTGCTAACAAACCAGCAGCCCTGGAACAGACAGAGAAAAGACACAGAGGCGCTAGAAAACACACAGAGCCCCTGGAACAGACACAAAGGCCCTAGAAAACACACAGAGCCCCTGGAACAGACACAGAGGCCCTAGAAAACACACAGAGCCCCTGAATCAGACACAGAGGCCCTAGAAAACACACAGAGGCCCTGAATCAGACACAGAGGCCCTGGATCAGACACAGAGGCCCTGGATCAGACACAGAGGCCCTGAATCAGACACAGAGGCCCCGAATCAGACACAGAGGCCCTGAATCAGACACAGAGGCCCTGGATCAGACACAGAGGCCCTGGATCAGACACAGAGGCCCTGGATCAGACACAGAGGCCCTGAATCAGACACAGAGGCCCTGGATCAGACACAGAGGCCCTGAATCAGACACAGAGGCCCCCGAATCAGACACAGAGGCCCTGGATCAGACACAGAGGCCCTGGATCAGACACAGAGGCCCTGAATCAGACACAGAGGCCTGTGGGAGGCGTAGTCTTTTACACAAGCGAGGCGTCAGGCGGGAGGCGGACAGCCCTACCTGGTGAGGAACTCCACCACCGCGTCACCGAGGAACTCCAGACGCTCGTTGTGGTTGATCCTGGCGGGGTCAGAGAGGAGCAGTTAAAAATAAATAAATAAATAAATAAAAAGAACACCCATGAGCACCTGCTGCAGTCTTTTCATTAGACCCGTGCTCAAAACCGTAACTTAATCCACCCTAATTAGATATTTCATCCCATGCTTAAACTGCCATATTCCCTTTTAATGAGACTCAAGGCCGTACGCAGCCTTTGTCCCCTCATTTAAACATCTCCCCTTTACTAAATCCATCCCCCTCTCTCAGAACACAATAAAGGTTTTCATTTTGCTCAGACATCCACCACTCCACATCCTTTCAGCTCAAAATCTCAACCACTTCATTAAAAATTCCTGCCTTTTATTTTCGCTCAACTTTCACTTTCATAAAAGCCTGTTTATAAAAACAAAATCCTGGCAAAACCAGGCGAGAGAGAGCCTCGCAATCAAGAGCTCCACCAATGAGAACAGCAGAAATACTGCGCGATTACATCCAGTACTGGCGGCCGGTGAGGTCCGGCGTTTGGTGGCTCGTACCTAGAAGGGGACGGATCGTCCTGACCCAGGCGAGACATGATGTTTATCAAGGTGTTGATTCCTGAACAATGCAACACGAGAAAAACAGAAATTTAACGTCACTTAACGGCAAAACCCAGGACGTCTCATTAGCGACATTCCTGAAAGTTACAGTAACACGCCTGGACACGGGATCCACTTCAAAAAACAGAAAAAACCCAGCAACACAACAGCCAGAAAACAGAAGACAATCTCTACATAAGCTGAAGCCAACAATAACACAATGTCAACAAAAAAAAAAAAAAACTTTATCAAGCATCGCTCCTGTGGAGAGCTTCAAATACACCGTTGTGAAACGTATTACATTTCAGTATTTAGTAAGAAGCCCACACATGTAGAGCCCACTGCTGTGTATTTAATTTCCGTAAGCGTCCTCCGGCTCCAGCCACCGCCCCCCCGCCCCGCCCCCTCACCTTTCTTCCTCATGTACATGTGATGCACCTTGCGGTCCCCGTACTTGGGCTGGCGGATGCCGCAGTTGGACAGCGAGTTCCGGGCGTGGTCCGGGTTCATGCCGAAGTTTAGGTGGTGGCTGGGGTGGGTCATGGCCAGCTGTAGGTGAGTCACAAGGGGGGTGGGGGGGGCGGGGGGGGTGGTTGGAGACAATCGTTGCCATGACTTCATTGCATCTTTTTAAATAAGACATGAATATAAGCAGAAATTCAAATATACAAAATTATATAATAATGCCTACACAGTCCATATCCACTGAAGCTACTTTTTAGTTATTTGTTTTTTAAAACGATGTCTTAACAGGAAAAGCCACTCAAAAGCCCAAAGTTTTCATAGAAATCTACCATAAAATAACTGTATTTGTTATACTTATCACATGTACACGCACCTGCGCACACACACGCACATGGGCGCACACATGCACATACACACATGCGCGCGCACACACACACACGCACGCACGCACACACACACACACACACTCGCACACACACACAGACACACAGGGGCACCACACACACACACACTCACACACACACACAGACACACAGGGGCACACCACACACACACACACACACACGCATGCACATGCGCACACACACACTCGCACACACACACAGACACACAGGGGCACCACACACACACACACACACACACACGTGCCAGTGTGGCTCTCTCCTGTCTGTCTCTCAGAGTGGAAACGAACAGACAGCCCGTCAATAACGCATCACGGACAGCAGCAAAATGAAAGCGAGGGCAGGTGCTCACACAAACAACACTTTCCTCCCGTTCAATTTCCAAACGCTCGCCTTCCGCCTTCCCCCCCCGACATCGTCAAATCCACCGCACAGCCCCAATGAGAAAAAGCTTGTTAAACAATAATAACGAGGTAAAGTATCGACCTTTTCTTCTCTGAACAGCTCTGCGGAATCCAATTCTCAAGCGCTTCAGGACGATCCGCGTGAGAACGAGGTTTAAAGAAACGCATTTATAGGGTAACCGGACATGAATGCTAACATCAGTGAATTCCACTGAACAGTAAATAATAAATCGTAGAATTATTGTGCGCTGGCTCTTAAAAACACTGACCAAAAGCACTGCTGCAAAACAACGCACCAAAAGCGTGAAGAAAAAAAAGTGACTTTTTAAAGGTCGTTTTCCTGCAAGGGGGGAAAAAAAACACAGAAAAGAATAAATTCTGTGGGCGTCAAAGCTCTATTTTAGTCAGGGTTGGCTTTCAAATACGATCAGAAACAATCCACTTAATTTTTAGTATTTTTAGATGCGAGGATAGAGAAACCATTTAAAACAAAAAATAAAATAAAATTCAAAAATAAAACATTAAAAAAAAAACCAGTTTCATTAGTAGGGCTGTACAAAAGTTTATGACATGGATATACGTGATATTAATACTAATACACATTACAGGCATTTTTATACAGTGCGTTTATATGGTTTTATACAGATCCGAAACAAAGCAGAGATTGGATGTAGTATATAAACAGATCTGGGGGGCATTTTAGGAACAGGATTACAGTTATCTGAATTTAAATGCACTGAGTAAAACCCAGAACCCTCCCAAATCTAGAACAGGGACTGCACTAAAAAGAGCTGTTCCGGGCTTTACTCCAGCTGACTCAGTAATCCTGCTTTGAGAACTACCCTCCAGATTTGATCTCATCTGTGAATTGTGTACGGCTGAAGTGTCCAGTCTGGAGGGGCACAGTATCTGCAGCTTTTATTTTCAGTTTATTTAATTAGATGATTTTTTTTTAGGTTTTTGTGGTTTCCTTTCAACCTTTAGCCAATCAATGTGTTGAGAAAAAGGTGTCTGAACATGTGGCCCTCCAAGACTGGAGTTAAACCTGCAGAAACTGCGGCCCTCCAAGACTGGAGTTAAACCTGCAGACACTGCGGCCCTCCAGGACTGGAGTTAAACCTGCAGACACTGCAGCCCTCCAGGACTGGAGTTAAACCTGCAGACACTGCGGCCCTCCAGGACTGGAGTTAAACCTGCAGACACTGCGGCCCTCCAGGACTGGAGTTAAACCTTCAGACACTGCAGCACACCAGGACTGGAGATAAACCTGCAGACACTGCAGCCCTACAGGACTGGAGTTAAACCTGCAGACACTGCGGCCCTCCAGGACTGGAGTTAAACCTGCAGACACTGCGGCCCTCCAGGACTAGAGTTAAACCTGCAGACACTGCGGCCCTCCAGGACTGGAGTTAAACCTGCAAACACTGCAGCCCTCCAGGACTGGAGTTAAACCTGCAGACACAGTGCCCCCTCCAGGACTGGAGTTAAACCTGCACACACTGCGGCCCTCCAGGACTGGAGTTAAACCTGCAGACACTGCGGCCCTCCAGGACTGGAGTTAAACCTGCAGACACTGTGACCCTCCAGGACTGGAGTCAAACCTGCAGACACCGCAGCCCTACAGGCCTGGACTCTGACACCTGGTCAGCAGCTGGGGCCCTGAGCTATCCCAGGGTCAGCCTGAGTGCTTCTGTCATGGCTGCTACTGGGCCTTGGCCTCACTGCCTCCATCCGCTGTGAACAGACGGGTAAAACAGTCCCGATGCACAGCAGTTTGAGCCATCCCTGGTCTTACCACAGCTAGCACTACAAGCTAGCACACCGCTAACAGGAAACCGGCCACTAGCGAAACAAAAATAAGTTCATTCAGGGGCGATTTCGGTTCCCGCCACGTTCCAACTGGTCTGCACCGAGCGGAAGGGACGCGAGGTGTGCAGCCAAATCAAGCGGGCCCGACGTTTCCATTTCCAAAATCGAGCCGTCAGAGAGGCGAGGTGCTGGAAACGATTCCCCCCCCCCCCCCACTCCCCACCCCCCATCCCCTCATCCCCTTACCCCCGGACGCCCGAGTTCTCGCCCGCCGTGGAAATATGAAATTGAGCAGAGTGAAATTGTACAGATGAATTATTAAAGCCCTCTGGGGTGTCTGCGCTCCAGCCAATGCCTGGCTGGGGGGGGGGAGTGGGGGAGAAATCAAGGTTCCTTGGTCATCTGCACCAGACACAAAATCTTTAAAATAAAATAAAAAAAAGGATGGAAAGGATTCATCTTTTCCAGCGCGAGAGCTCCTGTCCCTGCAGCAGGAGGTGTGAGCAGGTTCTGTTCCTGTTTTACGGTGATGCGGGGCAGACAGACAGACAGACAGACAGGGAATATGGCACCCCTGTGCAGGGAGAGCTCTGCAGGCCATTTGGACAGGCCAAACCCAGGGAAACAGCGCGTTTGGACAGGCCAAACCCAGGGAAACAGCGTGCTTGGACAGGCCAAACCCAGGGAAACAGCGCGTTTGGACAGGCCAAACCCAGGGAAACAGCGTATTTGGACAACAGCCAAACCCAGGGAAACAGCATGTTTGGACAGGCCTTACTCATAGAAGCCAAATCTTCACTGGCCTTTTTCTGGATGCACACACACACACACACACACACACACACAAGTACACAGAGACACACACACACACACACACACACACACACAGGCACATACCTGCAGCAGACAGCGCTCTTTGAACACGTATCCGATGAGTCTGTCCAGGTGCATGAGGCACTGATGGTAGCGTATGTGATGGGTCAGGACCGGCAGCATCATGGCATGCTGTTCGGGGCGACAGGAGATGGGGGGGGGGAGGGAGAAATCAATGGGGCAGTCATTATTTATGAAGCCCATCTCCGACACTGAAGCAGATCAAATCATCCAAAGCCAATTGGTGCATCGCCAGGAACAGAGACAGGGAGAAGAATTTAATTTTGACACGCGTCGATCCATACCCATTTCTGAAGGAGGGCACAAGGCACAATGAATGTTTACAGAGGGGCTGGGGGTCTCTCCATCTCCCTTTCTTTTTCTTTCTTTCTTCCTCTCTCCCACTCGCTCGCACACGCGCTCGCTCCCTCTCAATCCCCCTCGTTTACTTTCCCTCCCACTCTTCCTGACTTGTGATAGGTTTGTGTGAAGCAGACAGGTGGGCCCGTAACCTGAAGGAATTATTCAAGGATTCACCCCAGGCGACTGCTCATATTAACCCTCTACTGCCCACCCACGGAGCATCATGGGACCTGAGCTAGCCCTGCCACGCCCACCCATAGAGCATCATGTGACCAGAGCTAGCCCTGCCACGCCCACCCACAGAGCATCATGTGACCTGAGCTAGTCCTGCCACGCCCACCCACGGAGCATCATGGGACCTGAGCTAGCCCTGCCACGCCCACCCATAGAGCATCATGTGACCAGAGCTAGCCCTGCCACGCCCACCCACAGAGCATCATGTGACCTGAGCTAGTCCTGCCACGCCCACCCACGGAGCATCATGGGACCTGAGCTAGCCCTGCCACACCCACCCACAGAGCATCATGTGACCTGAGCTAGCCCTGCCACGCCCACCCACAGAGCATCATGTGACCTGAGCTAGCCCTGCCACGCCCACCCACAGAGCATCATGTGACCTGAGCTAGCCCTGCCACGCCCACCCACAGAGCATTATGTGACCTAAACTAGCCCTGCCACGCCCACCCACAGAGCATCATGTGACCTGAGCTAGCCCTGCAACGCCCACCCACAGAGCATCATGTGACCTGAGCTAGCCCTGCAACGCCCACCCACAGAGCATCATGTGACCTGAGCTAGCCCTGCAACGTCCACCCACAGGGCATCATGTGACCTGAGCTAGCCCTGCCACGCCCACCCACAGAGCATCATGTGACCTGAGCTAGCCCTGCAACGCCCACCCACAGAGTATCATGTGACCTGAGCTAGCCCTGCAACGTCCACCCACAGAGCATCATGTGACCTGAGCTATCCCTGCCACGCCCACCCACAGAGCATCATGGGACCTGAGCTAGCCCTGCCACGCCCACCCACAGAGCATCATATGACCTGAGCTAGCCCTGCAACGCCCACCCACAGAGCATCATGGGACCTGAGCTATCCCTGCCACGCCCACCCATAGAGCATCATGGGACCTGAGCTATCCCTGCCACGCCCACCCACAGAGCATCATGTGATCTGAGCTAGCCCTGCAACGTCCACCCACAGAACATCATGTGACCTGAACTAACCCCTTTCTAACCCGTGAAGAAGATCAAAGGGCTTCGGTTGGTCCGAGAGCACATCACTTCCTGGTCTGCCGAGCCCACGGCAGCGGCGCGGCGCAACAGCGCCTCCCGCAGGCGGGCGGGAGGGCGAGCGTACCTGGCACACGTCGGAGCGGATGCCCGTCTTCCAGAAGCCCTGACTGCTGAGCTCCACGGTCACCTCCCTCCGCATGGTGTTCTTCTGCCGGATCTTCTGCAGGGCCTCCTGCGGGGGGGGCGGGGGCGAGGGGGGGCGGTTAATCGATCCCGGGTCAGAGGCTGCCCCCGCGTGAGGCCTATACTGTACTGTACACACAGCAGTCAGCCAGCCAGCCAGCCAGCACAGACGCACGCTAACGCTAACAGCCAGCACACACACAGGCTAACGTACAGGCTAAATCTCATATCCTCCACACATACAGTCTGAATCTCCATTACAGGCACTTAGGAGACGCTCTTATCCAGTACATCACATTACATTTTATTTGGCAGATGCTTTTTATCCAAAGCGATGCACAATAAGTGCATACTGAAGGTCACTGGAACAACTACAAAACACAGGTCCATTAAGTTACGATACTCATTTTGTACAGTTATCCAGAGCAACTTACACGATTTTTACATAGCAGTTACGTTGAATCCATTTATACAGCTGGATACAAGTGTACAAGAGAACAAGAGCAGTGTCCTACCTGGGAATCGAACCTGTGACCTTCAGGCTACAAGACCAGCTCCTTAGCCATTACACTACACTGCCGCCCACCACGGCGATGGGGACAGTTGTTGACAGTGACTCCGGTGTCACAATCACAGCAAGCTTTAGGCCGTTTTTGGACCCTAATTAGCACCCCCCCCCCCAGCGGTGGAGTCACGGTCACACCGCGGTCGACTGAGACCGGCAGGCTGCTCATCTGACCCGGCGCGGCGGCGGCGGGGAACAGGGGCTCGTTATTAAAACGCCCGCGGAACTGGCGGTAAGAACGGGTCGGAACCCGCGTCTGGGACGAGAGGGAGGAAGGGGGGGGGGGGGGGCGGTGTCCCTGTGGGTCTCCACGGCGACTGAACTACACCAGCGCCTGAGCAGCGCTGAGCACGGGCAGTAACCGCACAGGCAAGGATTAATAAAGCTTTCCTGCTTTGAACTGCGATTCAGAGAGTTACACACTCACGCATACTCTCACTCTCTTTCTCACACACACACACACTCTCATACTCTCACTCTCTTTCTCACTCACACACACACACACACACACATACTCTCACTCTCACTCTCACTCTCTTTCATACACATACACACACACACACACACATACACACGCATACTCTCATTCTCTTTCTCACACACACACACACACACACACATACTCTCACTCTCACTCTCTTTCATACACATACACACACACATACACACGCATACTCTCATTCTCTTTCTCACACACACACACACACACACACATACTCTCACTCTCACTCTCTTTCATACACATACACACACACACAAGCATACTCTCACTCTCTTTCTCACTCACACGCGCGCGCACACACACTCATACTCTCACTCTCTTTCTTACACACACACACACTCTCGCTCACACACACACACACACACACACACACACACACACACACACACACACACACACACACACACACACACACACACACACACACACACACACACACACAGTCTTAACTGTATGGAAAGAACACTGGTGTCATTGGCCCGCAGCTCCAGCCTGCTCAGCCTGCCTCACTGACAGGCAGGCCAGGGTCCCATCAGCCCAGCCAATCAAAGGCCGAGCCCGAGGCATTAGCCTGCAACAGCACTAACGATCTGGCCAAAAAACTTTTAAATTAGCACTACTCTAATGACCTTGTTACTGTATAAGACCTGCAATTATGCGATTATCACTCTCCCACAAAAAAAAGAGTCAAACCAAAAAATCTGACAGAAACTAGATATTTGGGGGGGCGGGGGGGGTGCATGCAGGAGGCCAACCTCTCTCTGAGTGAGCTTCTGCTTGTCCACCTGCTTGACCTTTGGGCTGTTGGCCAGCAGATGGCGCAGTTTGACGTAGCTCTTCCACAGCTTCTGGTACCTGCAATCGGAAGGGTGTGGAGTCAGAGCAGAACACTGCAGCATCAACACTTCACCCACACTGCCCGTCACTAAACAGCATTCAGCTCTGGCCGTTAGCAAACGCCGCTCTTCTGTCTGCGGCTTTAATGTTCTTACTTTCCTAATAAATAAATCTAAAAATCTAAAACAAAATACTCCCATCTCAGCCGACGGACAAACGCAGGGCAGCTACATCAGAGGAATACATTTTATACCTATTTTTGTTTTAAAAAATGATAGAAGGAGTCTGTCACTCAAAAAGAACCAAAATAATGACATATCCATGACGATGAATTTCGGTGTTCCATTTGCCTGTCCAGTCAATAATGCAACAAAGTATGAAGTTCTGTGACATAAAATTCTAGAGGAGCGCAACACTGGAAAAAAAAGTGTCCTGCGATACTTTTTTTCCATCGAAAATACGTCATTTTTGTCGCACGACACTTGTCGAAAGGGTCGTGCGACGAAGCGTAAATCAGGCTTTGCGTTTTCCTGCATAAAAAAAAACTGTTAAATTCAAAATAAAAAAAATGAAAGAGCAGAATTGCTGGCGGTAATCTGACCCTCAGAACCAGCGGCTCAGGCCTAAGGACCTCATTACCGCACCGCTTTATTATGCTAATTGCTGGAGAGCGGCTATTCAATTACGACCGCTAGCCGGAAAGCCTTTCGGAAGAGGGGGCAAACGAAGGGCTTAATGTGGGAACTTGATTAGCGTGTGAGTCTGAGCCGGCTAGCGTCCCCGCTACCAGCTCACGAGCCCTTACGAGCCCTGCACTGACCTTCACTGCAGCCTCCAGCGCGCTCAGGGAATCACTACATCATAGCTCCTGCGTCCTCTCCCTCCCTCCCTCCCTCCCTCCCTCCCTCCCTCTCTCTTTCTCTCTCTCTCTTTCTCTCTCTGACTCCCTCCCTCCCTCCCTCCCTCCCTCTCTCTCACTCTCCCGCTCCATCTCTCCATCTGTGCCTCTAACTCTCTCCCTGTCTCTGTCTCGCTCTCTCTCTCCCTCTGTCCATCTGTGCCTCTAACTCTCTCTCTCCCTCTTCCACCCTCTCTCTCTCCCTGTCTCTCCCTCCCTCTCTCTCTCCCGCTCTCCTTCTCTCCATCTGTCTCCAGCCCTCTCCCTCCCTCTTTCTGTCTCATTCTCCTCCTCTCCACATATAAAAGATACTGCCTGACCAATTAACAATAAAACAATTAACAAAAACACACAAGACATATTTAATACAATAAAATGGAGGGGAGGGCTACAGACAACCTGTAGACTGGATCATAAACAGTTATAAGGACAGAAATAAGAACAGAAACTGCCAACAATATAAATAACAGAGACTGCTATGGGAGGGGGTGGAGCTTACTGCAGGTGGCCAGTGGTGTGAGAGGGGGTGGAGGTTACTGCAGGTGGCCAGTGGCGTGGGAGGGGGCGGAGCTTACTGCGAGTGGCCAGTGGTGTGGGAGGGGGGCGGAGCTTACTGTGGGACGCCAGTGGTGTGAGAGGGGGCGGAGCTCACTGCGGGTGGCCAGTGGTGTGGGAGGGGGGCGGAGCTTACTGTGGGTCGCCGGCGTAGCTGAGCTGGGCTGGCCGGATGCCAAAGTGCACGATGATGGGAAAGGTGATGACTTCAGGATTAAACTGCTCTCTGTCCAGCTGGTCTATTCTCACCGAGCTAGGCTTCTGCACAGAGAGAGAGAGGGAGAGGGAGCGAGAGAGAGAGGGTACAGGCAGACAGAAAGAGCACGAGAGAGAGAGAGAGAGAGAGAGAGAGATGGTTTGTAAAAGACAATTTACAGAGGTCAATCACTGTTCCTTGGCTCATAAAGAGGACGCAGTTATTACAGTGACTTGATAAAGTGTTCTCAAGCACAGCCCTTTGCCTAAAAGTGTGATGTCACACTACAATGTGAGAATCTCCTACAGCTGCCCTCCAAGCTCTCACAAGGCCTACCACAGTTTAACTGCGCAGGGTAACACCTTCACGCAGGTCTGACTGCACTGAGCACACCCGCAGCTCCAGCTGCACGCCCTCCCCGCAGACCAGCCCTCAGTGCCTACAGAGAGCGACTGCATCACTGAGCACAAAGCTTGGCACAAAATGGCGCCGGCCCTGAGCCTCCAGAGCGTCCAGCTTCCCTGTGTGCCAGTGACCGTTCAGAAAAATCAGACACAAAATGGCGCTGGCTCCAAGCCCTCGGAGGGGCGTCCAGTATCCCCGTGCACCAGTGAGCATACGGTAATCCCTGGCACAGAATGGCGGCGGCTCAAGTGCTGCTGACCATGCCGGGGTTGGTGACGATCATGCCCTTGCACTCCTCGGCGTATTTCTGCCAGGCCAGCTCCTCCCACTGGAGCATGTCGGCGATCTCCTCCTCGGGGACCAGCGGCGTGCTGCTGCGCAGGAGGTACTGCAGCACCTGGTGCATGGAGAGCACCTCCTTACCGCCGTCTGGAACACGCGCGCATAGACACACACATATACATATACACAGATATACCCACACGCGCGCACACAGACACACACACACAGACACACACAGATACATATACCCACGCATGCACAAAGAGAGATACATGCACACACACACACACACACACACACACACACACACACACAACCACACAGGCACATACCAGCACAGACACACAAATAAACACACAGACAGACCACATTCACATCCACGCATAACAGCACCCACACAAAAAGAAAAAGTACATATCGAGTTAGTTACACACACATTCTTACCTTCTATTCATCACACACACACAAACATATTAAATATAAACATACTACTCCCGTATGCTTCCATCTGTCGAACACATACACAGGTAAAAATACCTGTGACAAGTACACGGCATTGTGGCAATGCGTGCATAATTTACACAAATATAAGTTACACCACAGTGATGCACAGATGTAAATTACTGTATACACATGTGTACACTAAACTGTACTGATATACCCTTAATGATGTACAAATGCAGACTAATGTATAACAACCATAAAAGTAAACACATCTGCTTATCCCCAGCTGTCACACATACACTGCTATGTCGATAATGAAGTACACCTGCATACATATAGAAAATCATCAAATACGTTGCTTTACCAACATACTGCAGACAATGGCATCTCATCGAAACCCATAATTACAGGAACAGCTCAAAAGAATGGGAGCACAGAAATAATGGCTCAGTGCTGCAGTTGCAGCTGCCTCCCACAGGAGGGCAGCGCAGTGTCACTCACCAGGCAGGAAGCGGACGAATCGAGGCATGAAGTGGAACTTCTGGCAGCCGGCAGAATCGCCGTCTGTCTCAGGACCTGCAGAAAGAGGGAAGACTCGATACGTATTACCGCTATACCGTAAACTGTAAGGCACACAGACTGAACGTACCAATCAGATCCAGTCACTTAGACAACCAGCGCAAATAGGAAATAGTACGGAAAAATTGCAACCTGTTTTTAAAGAGCCAACCTAAGCAAATCAGATGTGCTCACTGTAATATTTAAATCAATTCAATCAATAAGGTTTTACAGAAAATAAACTAACCTCAACATCATTAATGCATGGAACTGAAATTTAGACATAGGAAAGGGAAATGTGTTTATGTAATGCAGTAATGCATACAAACACGCTAACTCACAAACACATTCACACATACACACACACAGCTTCATGAACGCACACACACACACACACACACACACGCACGCACACAGCTCTCCCCTCACCTGTGAGGTTCCAGTCGTACAGCTCCAGGATGTCCTTAAACAGGTAGGAGGAGAACAGCTCCAGGCCTCTGACACAGTAATTCTGGAAGCCCAAAGAGAGGGAGACCCTGTCATCACCGGCACAGGCCCCAGGATTCACAGCCTGTACTGACAGAGCGTCTCAGAGCAGGACAGCTGCTCTAGGATCAGGCTTTATCTACCCATAGCCTAATACTATCATTACAATCTAAAATGCAGAACTGATCTCAGATCAGTACCGAGACCTTAGGATCACAACATCAGCTCTGCCTCCACCTGTTGGGGGGGGGGGGGGGGTGAGGGGAGGGGGGGGTTCTAGCTGTAGGAAACTCTCTCTGACACCCAAGACCCCACAACTCAAAAAGTGACCATTTACATTACGGCTAAATGGTTTCACAGACAGCCAAATAACACTTAATATCCATTATCCGCTAAGTACCGTAATGAGACAGATTATTACGAACAAGGCGAAGAGCCAACGTGGGGAGAGAGAAGAAAGAAAGGATAAAGAAAGGAGGAAAGCGAAAGCCAGTAATAAAATAAAGGAAAAGAGAAGGAAAGAGAGGTATAAGAGCATAACCGCTGACCTCAGGTGTCATTTCCTCGATGAAGTGAATGGTGTAATCTATGTTGAAACGAATTACTCGGCACAAGGGAATCTGCAAAAAAAGAAAGAGAGAGAGAAAGAAAGAAAGGAGAGGTGAAAACTGTGGGTGAAGAGAACGCGGATCATTAACGCAGCTCGGGGGGTGAGACAGAGGTTAAAACATCGAGGAAACTCATTAAAATAACCCCCCTCCCCCACCTCCTCGAGCGGGCAGGAGGACGGAGGAGAGAGATTTAGAATGTTAAGTGACTCCAATCCCCCTAAACAGACGAGCCGCCACGTCCTCCCTTTTATTTCTCTAACCCTCGCCCCCGCGCTCTTCGTTTTGCGCGGAGACGGGCGTCCGTTTTGCGGGATTAACCTCGGCTCTCGTGTTCCTTTCCGATATCGCCGCGCGGTCGTGCCGGTCGCCGGTCCGTAATCCGCCCGGCCTAACGCGCCAATTTAGCGGCCGGTCGGCCGCGCCCGCCCGCATCATCGCCTGCTAATCAGGCTAATCCTCTCTGAATTCCCTTCAGATTGGAATATCGACTGAATGTGAACGTCACTTTTTTATATTCAAATCCTCCATGCCCACACACACACACACACACACTCACTCACACACACACACAGAGATGCACGCACACGCACACACACACACACACACACACACACACAGATGTATGCACACGCGCACACACACACACACACACACACACACACACAGATAAGCACACACACAGACACGCACGTGCACGCTCACGCACTCACACACACACGCACACTCACGTACTCACACACTCACGCCCACACAAACAAATGCACACACACTCACTCACTCATGCACACACACTCATACACAAACAAATGCACACACACACTTACTCACACAGTCACACACGCACGCACGCACTCACACACTCACACACGCACACACTCACTCAAGCAAGCACACACAAACAAGTGCACACACACACACTCCAGGATGGGCATCGACTCGCACAGGTTTCCTGCCTGACTCGGGGCTGGTAAAGCCTAAAGGGCTGCTCTCTATGAAGGCTGTGCAGTAACAGACAGCGAGTGATCTCAATAACCCCACCCCCCCTATTAAAACACAAGGTCAGCCTGGCACGGCTGAAGAGGTTGCCAAGGTTACCCCTGAGCATCGGGGATGCTGTAAAGATACGAAGCGAGCGCTCAGGCAAATAAGGTCAAGCGCTGGTCTGAATTATTTATGAGTCTTTATAAGGCTACCTGGAGCGTTTTACACGCTGCACAGACCACTGACATTTAAGAGGAATAATCTCTGTTTGGAGTACAAGGAAAGAGAAAAAAAAAAAAAAACAAGGGGCCGGGTGTCAGTCACTCGGTCCCGAACGGCGAACCCCAGCGCGGTCGGGGCGAGGGTCGGGGCGAGGGTTCCAACGGGCGCGTGCTTACGTTCGTGAGGGGGGTGTGGGAGAAGAGAGAGAAGCCTTCGAACAGGTACTCGTGGTCATCGTACTCGATCACCGTGGGTCTGTCCGTCTGCGAGAACAGCAAAGGGAGGAAACAGGAAGTGAGCGTCGGTGCCGGGGGCCGGACCATAGAACGTACACAGGAACTGGAGAGGGTGGGGGCCGGACGTAGAAGGGCACAAGGGAGAAACAGGAAGTCAGGCGTCCTCACCAGGAAGTTAGTGGGAGGGGACACGGTGATCCTGTAGTGGAAGAGCTTCCCGGCGTTGTTGTTCATTGGACGGCACACCTTCACAAGCTGGGAGAAATTTATATAAAGAAGGACGTTTTTTAATAATACTTCATCGACATTAACAAAGAACTACATTTATGTAGTGTATTTCAGGACCTAAAAGTAAAACCGAAATGGTTTATACTGAAGAGATTGGGAACCCTCAGCTCTACCACCACTTCTGGGGGGGGTGGGGGAGGCTGAATTCCCCCCCCCCCCCCCAAGGACTGATACAAAATGGAGCATTAACTCTCTATTCCTCCTTGATGTGGTTGTGTTTCTCACTAAAATATGAAATCTGACTCACATTCACCACAACTATGATCAATAATACTTTAGAGATAAATGTAGAATTTTAAAAGGACTTTTTTTATATATATATATAGACAGGGTTACTTTTTCCAAGGCGGACATGGATATTTCCAAGCAATTTACTCTCAAAATATGAAGTGTTTACAAAAAGCACACATTTCACTCTCCAGTGACTCCAGAGGAGTTTTGGTTGTGAAATTAATTCCAAACCCCGAGCTGTCCAATCAGCACCGTTTGCGTACAGTCAGCGCTGCGAAACCGATGGACTTCACCGCAAGTGACATCGAGCTCGTCAGCAAAGCCAGAGGATGGAAACGTTTTTAAGGCTTTCGTGCGACCGTGGTAACGGTGCGCCAGGGAGGTGCGCGTGGCCGGGTGAGGATGAGGAGGGTGGGGGACGCACCTCTTCGCCGGGGTAGATGCTGTGCCGGATCCCCGTGCGCCGGGCCTTGGCGCTGCACTTGCACAGCGGTCCGTCGTTCATCTGTCACATGACCGACAGGAGGCGCACGCGTTAACGCTCTCCAACGCACAGCAGCACCACAGCCAATAAACAGCAAGCTAAACCTACCATGTATGAATCACCATGTACATGCCTGGCAGTGCCCAACCCAGATTAGCTTACATGCTAAAGCTCACGTTTTTACCCATAATCCATCGGCACAGTGCATATTCGCCCCAGGATTGAAGCAGCGCTGGAGTCTCTCTTTTGGGAGTAAATGATGACACCTGCACGGGCTGCATAGGCCTGTTCTGCTCATTATGTAATTACACAGTCTTACACCGTTACATTCTACTGCAGCATGTGAGGTTACGCACGGTGGCTAATGCTACCGGTGGGACAATGCATCCACGGTCTTACAGCTACATAACACCGTAACACATTCAAACTTTAAAGCTAAGACTTTTCTGAACAGGTTGTGAAGAACCCATTTCTTTTGAGTTATAAGACACATAAAACCACCATTGTACACTAGAGGGCAGCAGTGAGAAGACAGAAGACCTAGACACGGAGGAGGCTGACCTGGCCGGGGTCGTTGTACCACAGCTCCTCGTGCAGCCGGTCCGGGTGGGCCTTCTTCCTCTTGATCTCGGCGATGACGTCGAACACCTCCGAGTCCGAACTGCTGGAGCAGCTGCTGCCCCCGTCCGACTCGCACTCTGAGTCACTGGAGCTCTCATCTGAGAAAGAGGGGGCGAGGGAGAGAGAGAGAGGGGGGGGGCGAGGGAGAGAGGGAGAGAGAAAAGGGGCGAGAGAGCAAGAGAGAGGCAACAAAGAAAGAGAGAAAAACAGAGAGGGAGACAGAGAGAGAGAAGAGGAGGGAGGAATGATGAGAGGGGGGAGAAACGGAGAGAAAAGGGGATGAGAGACAGAGAGAGAGATTTAGAAAGAGAGAAGATAGAGGGTTATTACTATTACTGCTCTTTTTTTAGAAATATGTATGTGTCACATGCAGCACCCTCCTCTGGAATATGCATGTACATATAAACCACATTTCTGAATGAAAATGAGATAAGAACGTGGTGAAACCGATAGGTACCCAGATCTTCGTCCAGTTTGGTCTTGGGCGGTTCCCATTCGGGCCGGGCTGACTTGGCTCTCTCCTGCCTCCTCCCCAGCTCCTCCTCGAAGCGCTCGTACAGGTCTCTCAGCTTACTGGTGCCCACCACCGTCGAGTCTCCCTGGAGGACCAATCACAGGGCTCCGTTCCTGAAACACTTCCCGGGTCGAGAGCAACTTGCGTCTCTCGGTTCCGTTTTAGAATTATGTTAAGCTGCATTCTGGACTTTACATTGGGCAGGTAGCAAAGAGGTTCAAGGGTCAAACCTCCAGCTAGGGCACAGCTGCTCTTCCCCAGAGCAAAAATGCTTAACGTAAAATTGTTTCAGTAAAAATTTGGCAGTATAAATGGAGAATAAAAAGAGTATAAATGGGTTGTACATAAAGAAAAACGTAAGTTGTGCAAGTACTCTGGACGAGACCAATGCAGTGTAAACATTAGACCTGTACTGAATCCCATGTTCTATGTGCTTTGTATAAATCTGTTCTACAGTGTATTTATCTAGCTGAACTGGCACTGTGAATTTGCACAGAGGAAGCCCCGCCCACCACTTGGTCCATGGGGTCGTTGGAGTAGTAGTTCTCCGCGTGGGTGCATCGAATCCAGGCCGGCTTCAGAAACTCCTCCTCCTCCCCCCTCTCCTCCTCCGCGCGGTCGGCCGACGGGCCCTCCGCCTCTCGGCCCTTGGAGGGGGCGTGGCTCCGCTCACGGCCCGCCCCCGGGCCATCGGACCGCCTCTCTCGCCCCTCCTCCTCCCAGCGCGGGCGCTTCCTGTCCCGGCTGCTCGAGCGACTGCGTTGGGGGGCGACACGCGAAACACGGTACAACTGAGCGCGTGCGGGGCGGGGGGGCGTCTTAAAACGCGGCAGCGCAGACTCGCGCTGACTTTACCGTCGCTGACGCGGAACGAGCACAAACGCGGTTAACCTTCATTTTTTTATTTTTTTAAATCCTCAGTGCATTATGGGAGAGTTCTGGAACATTCCTCACCTCCTGGGCCGCTTCCTGTACTGTCTGTCTGAGGAGGGAGATCTCCTGCTGTCTCTGTGTCGATGTCTCTCCCTGCAAAGACACAAAACTGATTCAGGACCAGTAACCCAAGACCCGGTCCTAACCTCTGCAACAACACACTGAAGCCTGTGTGCTACAGAGCAGAGGAGATCACATAAGTGAGAATGAATAAAGCAAATTAATAAATTAAGTCACACCACACCTCTCGCTTGATCATTTATAAGTGCAATAATTGAACCAACCGTCTACAGGGTTAAACAAGGTAAAACTGGTTTATTTTGCTTATGAAAATCAATCAATCAAAGACAAATGGAAAGGCGTGCAGAGCTAAGAGCTGAACTAAGAGCGGATAATTCAGCTCTGAAGGCTGTGCAGTGAACATAGGACCCCCCCGGCGCACAGGTGACCCACCTGCTGCGGTCCCGGCTCCGGTGCCGAGGGGGGGTCCTGTGACGGCCCCCCTCCGCCCTGCGCCGGTCCGGGCTCCGCCCCCTGTCCTTGCGCTCGGGCGGGTAGTCCATCTTGTGCCTGTCGCCGTGGCCGGGGTAACCGTAGCGACCGGCGTGCCGGGGATCCTCGCGCCGCCGGGCCCTGTCCGGGGAGCGGCGGTGGTCGCCGGGAGGCTTCTCCGCCTTGTACTGGCCGCCGCCATGCCGGAAGTGGTCCGCCTTGAAGGGGGCGGAGCCTGAGCCCGGGGCGTAGCCGGGGCCAAAGCCGGGTGGGGGGAACGGGGGCTGGGCGTAGCTCATCGAGTACGGGGGCTGGTAGCTCATCGGCTGAGGCATGGAGGGCGGGACCGGCGGGTGGGGCAGGGGCGGAGGGGGCACGTTGGGCATCATGTAGTGGTAGGAGTTGGCGGGGGAGGTCGGGAGGCCGGACATGGAGCTGCCGGAGGAGCTGGGCAGGGGTGGAGGGGGGAAATTGGGGGGCTCTGGGAACCCCTGTCGGATGGGGGGGCTGGGAAAGGGGGGGCGAATCGGGCACTGGCTGAGGGGGTTAGGGCCCTGGGAGGGCACCGGGAGAGGGTAGCGCATGAAGTCGGGACGGGGGGGCATGTAGCTGTTCCCCTGGCTGGAGTAGCCAGGACAGGGAGCCGGCGGTGGCTCATAATGGTACGGGGGCATGGGTGGCTGTGGTGGGGGCTGCCTCTGGTTTGGAGGACGATAATTCTGAGGTGCTCCATGCTGCCCAGGAGGGATTCTTCCTCTGGGGCATCCACGACCAGGATGGAATGACATAGTCTTTTTCTTCAAAGAAACAAGCATGAAATACAAATACAAGAAAATAACTATACAGTCTCAAAACAGCGAAGAAATAAGCAGGCTCAAAACAGTGAAGAAATACCCAAGATTACCTTCCTGATTTACTGTCCAGTGGAAACGCAGTAAACGTAACGATTAAATCACATGTATTCAGCAGTACTAGGCCACTGACCATTCCCGTCGCGTTACAAATCGAAACCGGACAATCATTTTTGAAGAATAAACATCGGTTACATGCCATACGTTATTGCATACAACTTTAAACAAGCGGATTTATTTGCCAACCTAAGAGATGCGTGATGCGTTAATATATAAAAACGAGGTTTGTTAGACGGTGGATATATCATAGCTGCTAAGGACATTTATTGCAAGTTAACTAGTTGCAATATAAGCAAGTAGGCAATTTGATACATGGATACTAACTAGGTGGCTAACTAGCAATATATTCGCGTTTAAATTTTGCCCATCATTTCAATCTGAATGTTTCAGTCACCACGTAAAATGCATCTTAGGTTTTTTCAAAGAAGTGGTTAAATTTCCTAATTTATCGAACATTTTAAAACGAACACAAAAACATAATAATGGCAACAAGGTACAGACAAGCCAGTTCGCTATTTCAATTAGCCTAGCATCCATTACCTTCACAGAGTAAACGCCAGGCAGCCAACGAAGAGCATCGATTCCATGCAAGTGGGAAATACAACAAAATTGTAGATGGTTGCAAAAAGGAAAAATGCATATGCAATGAATTTACTTTAAAAACCCCACAGTCCAAACCATCCCCAATAACCACCGCAAGAAAATGTCACAGGTGCAGTCACTCTCCTTTTGGCCGTTCGGCTACAAGTGCGATTGGCTACAACACAGAGCTAAAGGGAAGTTTGTTTCTAGCCGGTAGGCACGAGGAGCTGGACTTTTTTTCCACCAATGAAGAGAGAGAAATATTAACCTGGGCCAATCACGGCTCGGAAATATCGTCCGGCATAGCAAAAGTGTCCTCCCGGCAACAAGTCCGTTTTTCAGACCATAGAAGTTCTATTTCATACTCAAAGCTGTATGGTTCCACCAAGGAGGTACTGAAATTAAATAGCCTACATGGGCTTAATACAGTGGGTACGGTAGGCAATGCGGTACAATATTTTAATAATTGATTAACATTGCCGCTGTTAAAAAACATAGGCTACTGATAAATCAATATGTACCATATACATTACACAGGTCGAATACGAATAATGAAATCTGAAACTACAACACTGGCATAAAAAATCTAATGCAGTGGAATACGCGTTGAAAACCGCTACTGGGCAGTACACTCGGCCTTGGAAAAACGCTCCAAGCTGAACGTGGGGAGCGACGCTGGGGTTCTGACAGCACAGTGGGGAGCCTGTTCCACCACGCAAGTGCCAGGACAGAAAAGAGTTGCATGCCTAGAATATACTGTACACTGGTACACTTTGGCCCTGTAGGTCTGCACTAGATTCCTGGATCTAATGCCAGCTGAATTGGTCATAGAGGGTAGTACAGGGTCCAGAGCAGAGATTATACAGTGCTTTTATTTTAGAACAAAAGGAATATTCTCAATAAATGATTACAAATATACAAAAATGTACAAAAGAAATGTATTCATTTCACACAGAGGCAAAAAGAAGACATCAATTACATTATTAAAAACAATTAAAATAAGTTTATATATATATATAATATATATTTGCTTTTATTTATAACACCGATGTTCTCTGGAAAAGGATTCCATAATTTAGAGGCCTAGTCAGTAGAAATCCAAGGTGATTTAACAGCCAAAGAAAATCTCATCAGTCCATTTGTCCTGATCATAAATTTTATGTGCAGCAATTTCTGAAACTATGGCTGTTTTGGTCCAGACCTCTTGGGAAATGGTTATTAAAATGTGCATATTTTATTAAATAATCCATATTTCCCTTTCTGCTTTTCATATGAAATGTAACAGTTGTTAATCAAGTTTCAAAATGCCATCGAGAATGTTTTATTTTGCCTTCAGTATTCAAATTTTGCCTGATATTCCTCATTCACTATAATGGGAGCTCCAATGTTTTGCCCTCAACACCTGCAGTACAGGCTTACTTCCAGGACTTCACAAGCTTAGGTTAGCAGAAGGATGCTTGCCTGTCTAGTTAAATATGCATGTCTATAGGTATCCACGGAACCGGTGGAAGCTGTCTCCAGTTCTTGTATATCTCGATGGTGTAGTCCAGTGTTTCCCAACCTTTTTCCTTCCGCGGTACACTTTCCAAATTTACAGAATCTCGTGGCACACCACGCCGACAGAAAAAAACCGGGAGCAATGTACTTACATTGATGTGACGCACCAACAGTAGGCCTAAATGTTCTTTGGGGGTTTTAATTAAGCGATATGTATGTTAATGACAATTAATTTGGCTTTTGTAAAAAAAAAATTTTAAAGGATTTTTCACACGGCACACCTGAACTTCCCTGACGGCACACCGGTTGGGAAACGGTGGTGTAGTCAGTGAAATGTTCCCCGCTGTGAATGCTAGGTTGAACCACTAGAGGACACCAAAACCTCAAAGAAGGAGCTGGAGTAGGCACTCTTAACCCTGTTATGAAATCTAAAGCAGTTTGAACGGCTTATGTTGAAAACATACATAATTTCTCACTCTATAGAGAAGCAATACCTTTCCGGATCATCAATTTTCACTTGGCCTTCTTCTCCTCCAAAAATACTCTCGAAAACATGTAATTAATTGCAGAGCAACTGCACATCTGTCTGCATAAACAGATTAAATCAGCAGAGCATGTATTTTCAGGCACTGACAACATCCCACCGAGGTTATGAATTAGGGATCAAATGAAAACGTTGATTCTGTAGCATAACCAGCTAAATTAGTTTCCCTTACCGCAAACCTCATTGGCTCAGAAGTGGGTCAGTGCTGTTTTGAAAACCCGACGGTTTAAGTGGTGGAAGGCTGCAATTCTGGCCAAATGAAATGGCAATTTTATGACTGACACAGTAGACTGATAACAGGAAGCCACAGTAATGGAAGCAAATGAAGTCAGCACATGCATTTTGTACTCTCACTTAAGCGCTTGTGTTTACATGCGCACGGGGCAACAGTGCAATCACAAGATCTTCAAGGGGACAGAAAACCTCCATCACCAAGACCAAACCGTCATTAGGAAAACTCCAGGAAATTTGTGAGGTAACATATCCGTTCATCTGAGCATGCGGCTTGCAGGGAGGGGCACAGCAATGTAGAAAGCATTTTCTAATGGATTTGTGCTCCATACTGTTTGGTTATAAATTTTTGGTTATAATTTTGAAACCTTTCTTTTTTTGTGTGTGTGGACATAGTGAATAATCAGCAGCAGTAATGTTAAATACTTTAAATCTTCGGAGTACGGTCACACTCCTGAAGATCCCTGAGACTTTTCGGTGAAAACGTTACTTTCCTGGGCAGCACTGTGGAGCAGGGGACAATGCTGTGGTCTCACAGCATAAAGATTGCGGGTTTGAATCCTGGCAGAGGCCAGTCCTTTTCTCGTCTGCGTGGTCTGCTCGTGTCTGCATAGGTTTCCTCCTCCCACAGTCCAAAGACGTTCAGGTTAAACTAATAGTGTAACATGGATATTCTAAGTCGCCCAAAGGTACAAGTGTGTGTCCTGCAATGGAGGAGTCCAGGGTGTATTCCTGTCTCGTGCCCAATGCATGCTGGGATAGGCTTCGCTCCCCCTGCAACCCTGACCAGGAATAAGGGGGTTAGTTAATGGATGGATGGATGGATGGGTACTAACCAAAGCATAAATAATATTAAAGAAGAATTTTGTTCTGAATGATGGTGAAAATAGATGTATGTTTTAAAACTATATGCAACGTGTAGGAATTTTACATGGTGATTACAGGGTTACGGTATTTAAAAAAAAATATTAAAAATGATAAGTTTTATCTGGCAGTAAATGTTTCCTTCTTGTCTTGTTATACAACATCACTTTTACATTCCGGGCTACCAGACGTCTCTCACATTTAATCTCACTCTCTCCTAAAGCTGAGTTAAATCTCTTGGGAACACATTGTTGTCACGGAGCAGGGCTGATTTATTGGCAGGTTTGAAACATGCTGATGTTCACTGTGACGGAAAACCTCTGTTATATTGAAACTTACTGAAAGATTCCACACAGCCATCCAAAACCACACTTTCCCCCCACCTCACTGCTAACTCTGTCGGTACTTCTACCTGCCCGACAACCATAACTGCTTCACGCCCACCCCTACTCACACATTATTGCCCTGACACTTTTTCTGAATTACAATCCTTAAGACTCCTGCTAGTCAATTCCTCCAGATTTGTCTGTCTCCTATGAACACCAGCAATTCTCTAAGCTGTCTAGCTGCACTGCCAAGAGACAGCTGAGTGATAGCATAGCAGAGTGCAGAGAGCAGTAGCAGGGAAGCTCCAGCCATTTACAGTGGATACTGTATCATACCGCACCTCTTTCTGAGAGAGTCGAAATTGTAGACTCTCGCAGATATCTGAACGCTATCACCAGAAACAAATTGAAGTTGTGGGGGGGGGGGGGGGGGGGGGGGGGGGAGGAGAGAAAGCAGCAGAACCGTCTGCAGGCAAGTCCAGGCAAAGGTCCGGCAGGATTTTCATAATCGGCTGGAGACCAGCCTGCAGTCTTTCAAAGCCTGTGATGAAATGGCGTTTGTGCTTTATCGGAGCGCGCTGACCTGTGCTGAGAACCGAAGAGGCCTCAGATGGGACAAAAGAAGCCATTAAGGAAGCCGGCTCCACAAGTCCATGTGTCGCGTCTGTGAGAGGCGGGACTGTGGAGGAGCAGACTAGCGGTACAGAGCCAGCTGCTCCTCCAGCACAGCACCTCAGCCACAGTCAGCCCCCTTATCACAGATTTACCCCCAGGATTATCACAGATTTACCCCCAAGATTATCACAGGCCTATCTCCTGGTTTATCATAGACTAACCCCAAAGCTTATCACAGGCTTATCTCCTGGCTTCTCATAGACAAACCCCACAGTTTATCACAGGCCTATCTCCTGGTTTATCATAGACTAACCCCAAAGATTATCACAGGCCTATCTCCTGGTTTATCATAGACTAACCCCAAAGCTTATCACAGTCTTATCTCCTGGTTTATCATAGACTAACCCCAAAGCTTATCACAGGCTTACCTCCAGGCTCATCATAGACTAACCCCCAGGCTTATCAGTGACTCACCCCCAAGTTTATCATAGGCTCACCCTCCGGCTTATTCATCACAGACCCCCACTCAGGCACTTTTGAGTGACAGGGAGGCTGCAGCTCACTCTCTGCATCCAAACCTCCACCTCCATTTAGCCAGCGTTATGCTATAGGTCAACGGTTACGTTGGCTTCGCCTACGCTAGGAGCCGCGCCTACACAACATCACGACTAATCAGAAGAAGCAACTGACCATTTGTTTTCTCACACATTAGAGCTCCAGAAGGTGAAGCGCTCGCATTGTACATTACATCATTTATCTCTGCTGTTGTAACCGGGTGTAACCTAAATTAGTTAAATGTGAAATGCGCAGCGGCAAAATAAAAAAAAAAAGAATTCGACTGCCGGCGGCTGATTGTTATTTAAACGCGCGTGCTTGCTAATGGCATCGAAGGTGAAAAGGTGACGAAAGACTGCTAATTTCAATAATTCATGCCTCCGCGGCGGCCTTGACAAGCGCTTTGATTCCTTCAGCGGCAGAGAGACTCATTTTCTTTTCCTCCGCTGACAGGTGCCCTCCGACACATCACAGTAAGCCCGTGATAAGACTTCAGCAGGAGACGGCGTGAGCGTGCGAATTACAATAGAGAGCTGGCGCGTTTCGGTAGAGCAATAAACGATCCCGAACAAGACACGGACAAAGATGTCGATGCGCGGCCCGAGTGTGCGTTGAGACAAGAAGAAGAGATGCGACGGAATAGTCACGAGCGAATAAGAAAGTGCTGCATCATCAAAAAGATCCATTTTCTTTTAAAATATGCTGTGGAGGATGTTAAGCAATGCCAGAGCGTGGAAGCTTTTTCCCCAATTTGCAGGAGAGTCACTAAAAACGCATCCCTTTCATCCTGTCTAGTTGGTAATCCAATGCGTCACTGCCATCCAAGTCAGAAATCAGCCTGTCTGTAAAAAAAACGAACAAACAACAAAAGGGCTAGGATTCTATCACTGTTTGTGACAAACAAGTGCAATCACCTTTTCCACAGTTCGCCTTTTGGCAATCATCAACATCAACGCTACACATTGTGTTTACTACTGAAATGAAACATTGCTTCCACGTATTGGTCAAAGTCAAAGTGAAAGAGAAAAGCTCATTCAACACCAGTCTGGGCTGTGTTTGCTGTGTTGCTGAAGTCTGTGTTTAAACTGGGGTTCGCCGAGGCACCAACAAATGAAGTCTGTCCCATGTTATCCTGCCATCAGGGTCCAATCCAGCCGGGCGTCCTGGTGTTATTCGCCTGACTGGAAAATCAATAGACTGCTACGAGACCGAAAGAATAGCTCACGGCAACACAGCTGCGCATTGGGTTCCGTTTCAGTAGAGCTGCTATCTACTTCAGGAACTTCTTTTTGTGTTGTGTTATTTTTCATCAAGGTTTATAGGTTTATACCAAAAAGAAAGCCATTCTGAATATGTATTTTTTCATATTAGCATCTTATGGTTTATTTTGCTGTGTGTGTTTTATTTGAATTTCTCAGACCAACTTTTCCTCCAGAGTCTTCAGTAACAGGCCTGAATGTGGCAAAAGTGTGTTCTTTGCTTTTACAGGAAATACATTCGCATTTATTCCTTCAGAAATGCAGTTTGGTGAGTTTGTATTCATCTTAGAAGAAGGCTTTAACCTCCTTTTAAATGGAATTCAATGTTAATGTCAAGTATTGATGGGGACAAAGCCATGGACATCACTTATTAGTTTGACTGTGGAAACACAAAAAATGAAAAACATGAAATCTAAATGGTAAATGGACTGCATTTATACATTTATATGGTGCAGTTTCCAGCAACAACTGAACAAAGCACATTACAATGAATACCTCTCATTCAGCCACTCACACACACCCACACACACACACGCACACACACTCACAGCGATCAAGGCACCCTCGCAAGGTGCAAACCAGCTCGTTGGGAGCAATGAGGGGTTAGGTGTCTTGCTCAAGAACACTTTGCACTTTGACACGCGTTGTTGAACCGACAACCTCCCAGTTGCCAGACGACCACTGTACCTATCTCCTGAGCTGAAGGCGCCCTCAAAGACACCCCTCAAAGCAGCGCATAAGCCTTTCATTGGTATAATTAAACCAAAGAGCTCTGAATCACAGAGAACTAAAGTATTAATTCTTGTTAATGCTTCAGAAAGCACAGTAGCATAATACTTAAGGGACCTGGACTAGAGTGTCTGCATAATACCTAAAATAACCTAAAAGTCAAGTGAAGTCAATAGCATATGCTGTAGTCATAGCACTATGCCTTGCAAATCAACATCCCTGAAGTCAGGCCTTCATTGCGCTCGTGTTCAGCGAATTTCACCCTCGTCAGATTGGATGTCTTCGTACACACAGCAGCAGGAAAGAAAACCTCTGTTTCTCACACAGAACTACCATCGCTCTCCAGTCTCTGCTATAGCGCCCTCGTGTGTTTTGAGATGTGGGCGGAGGGTCGAGACCCTTTGGCCAGAGCAGAGGAAGTGGTGGGCAGGAAGGTCATTACCTCCGGGCTGACACTTCCGCATTACCGCGAGCTCCGCTTATTGCTCCTGAAGTGCAGGAATGTGTGTGTGTGTGTGTGGGTGACTGTCTGTGTGTGTGTGTGTGTCTGTGTGTGTGTGCGTGTGTGTGCGTATGTGTGTGTGAGTGTGCGTGTGTGTGTGTGGGTGACTGTCTGTGTGTGTGTGTGTCTGTGTGTGAGTGCGCGTGTATGTGTGTGGGTATCTGTCTGTGTGTGTGTGTGTGTGTGCGTGTGTGTGCGTATGTGTGTGTGAGTGTGCGTGTATGTGTGTGGGTGTCTGTCTGTGTGTGTGTGTGTGTGTGGGTGTCTGTCAGTGAGTGTGCGTGTGTGTGGGTGTCTGTCTGTGAGTGTGTGTGTATGTGTGTGTACCACAGAAAAACAGACACACACTCATTCACCCACCCACCCACTCACATATTCACACACACCTAATATGTGTACTTAGTCATTTAAGACAGGACGGTAACATCTCCTGCTAAGACTGCAGCTTAGTCCTCGTCCCCTGACACTGCTCAGCATGGAAAGGGACGCTGCTGCAGGTCTGCTGCTCCCCGGGATCGATCGTGTTGTTTTGGTCTCACCGAAACCGAGGCAGAGCGTGACCGCCAGTGCGCTAGCTGACGGAGGCTAATTAATCCGGTCCCGCTACCGCCAAAACAAACGCCTGGCGGTAATCAAACGTGAAATCCTCAGCGTGTCTCTGTCCGCGTTCCACAAAAGGCCGGGAGACGGGAGCGGGCCCGCGCTTGAAGTCTGAGCTGGGGTTAGACGAGGCGCTAGCCGAAAAAAAGCGTCTATTCAAAGGTGCAGAAAAAGGCGCGATGCTCGCTCTCGGGAAATTAATTTACTGCCTGAACAGCTTCTCGGTTATTGTTGCCGCTGATTACTGCACCCGTCCCGTTTAGGCTGGCAGTGCGCTCACAAAAGAGTCCCTCGTGGAGCGGACGTGTGCGCGACTGCGTGACCCTCCGCAGAGATCGAGTTTGGCGAGTTTCGGGACGAGGATTTGCTCACCTGTCTTGGCTCACCCCGGCCTGAGACGCCCACCCACAGAGGAAGGCCTGGTTCGGCCTCTGGAACCCAGCATCAGTCTGGCTGGCCTCCTTTGGTGAACAAAGAGAATCATAAGCAGCGAACGGGGAGGAAATTCATGCCTCGGCAACAAGACCTTTGTGCGGCTGGCAGAATGAAATATGAGTTGCACAGAAGTATTGCCTGTGGTGACTGGGCGATACTTTTTGTTTTTGTTACCAGACTTTTCTCCCAAGCATATAATAATCTGGCTGTTTCACGCTGCGTCCAGTTTGGGTGGGAGGGGCATATCGAACTAGTGCAGAAGCAGAAAAGGCTGCTAATGGCTTTCAGCAGGTCCTGAGCTGTTTAAATATGTCTGTTCATTAAATGTTCCCACGGCAACAGTCTCAACATCTGTGTGTGTGTGTGTGTGTGTGTGTGTATCTGTGTTTCTATGCCTCAAAGCGGAGTTAATCTAATGCCTTAATTATCTGCAGGTTTAGCTTCATTCCTGTAGGCCTGCAGTGTCTGCAGGTTTAGCTCCAGTCCTGGAGGCCCACAGCATATGCAGACGGTCTCCACTTTCGGCTCAGGAGACAAGACTCGTTAGGCAGTCAGTGGCATAAAATGACCTCATTCACTGTCGAAACACACTGAAACCAACATGGCACTGAATCTGAAAAGGAGTCACCTGAAATCGCCTTGAGCCCGGAGGGAGGGATGTGACTGCACTCAGTCTCTCCCACTGGTCTCTGGAGCAGAGTGTCAGGGCATGTGCCCTCACATCTGTCATTACATCTGCTACCCACGCCCATTCGTTGCCTTCCCCTGGTCTAATGACCAGTTGCATAGCAACCGCTGAGACGGCGAGGCGGAGGCATGGTCGGGGGTGCATATATTCGGCACCGGGGGACAGGGTCACGACAAAGGAACCTGAGAGGAAACTTTAATCTCTAATAGGGACGGTCACAGGGCATGCAGAGATGATGCTAGCTGATGTCAGCACATCGACATTCGCGCTTTGGCCCGATTAAGACTACATTAATGTGGCCTAGCCCTGAATGGAGGACAATTACAAGCCCGGGGCCGCGCGGGGACAGGAGTGTGTGCGGGGTTCCATGAGGCCACGAAGCGATTCGATGCGAGAAAGAAAAAAAAAAAAAAAAAACACCTGTCTAGGAATCTGGGTAACTCTTCACAATAATGTGACATGAATAAGACATTAACTAATGCAGTTGTTAACTACTAACTGCTGAAAAGTGAATCCGTACAGGTCTGTTAATGAATTTTGAACATTATCAATTCATGTTAACAACTATATTAGTTAATGCCCGTTCATATTGGGATTTAAAATAAACAGTTTATGTATTTGTTAATGGTTAACTAATGATAAGTTTATCCTATGTTTTACTAGTGTACAAATAATCATGTAACTAATATATGAATTAATGTATTTGTTCACCACTAATTAAATTTAATGCTTAATTAATGTATTTGTGCTTCATTAATTCATGTAAACATCTACATTAGTTAATGTGACCTTATTGTGTGAAGAGTTATCTGAATCTGGTCCATTTCATACCAATTACCTTAACATTTTTTGCCCGATAAAATAAATGCATACAGTATAAAGTTAACCTTATTCATATTGTGTACGGCAGCTTTATTTATTTCATGCACTTCTACTTTCTGTTTTTCTTTTGTTTGTTAGTTATTATTATATTGTTTTTGCTCCAACTTAATTTTTGAAATTGCTTTTCATTCACAGCAAACGTTGAAGTAATTTTTTTTTTTTTCCCCCACAAATAAGCCCGAAAGGCAAGCCGGCTCAATCTCAGATTCAGTGTAAATAACGCTCAACAATCAACAATTCTTTTATCCCGGGCTGAGGACCCACGGTTTCTGTCATCCACTTTACTCAAGTGTCTGTAGACTATCAATGAAGGACACATTTGCTATAATGGTGAATGGCTAGGCTTTGGTGTCTGGTCAGCAGGCAGCATATTGAAGAGATTCTCTCTGCTCAAACACGTTTTGTTAAGCTGAATAGAAAACAGACGTCGATCAGACCGCTGTTGAAATCTCCGCTGTAATTGAAGCGTGCCTTTGGTAGGCACACTTTTCGTTTCTGTTTCTGAATGAAAGCACGAAAAGACTTTTTTCTGACATGGTCCAACACCCACTGAAAAAAAGTAAAAGTAACTGCCAAAACTTTCTGTGAGCACTGTGCACGTGCGTCAGTAAAAGGCAGGAGGTTTGTCAGTTCTTTCTCCCCTCATTTCAGCCATTTTGTATTTTTGGAATTCAGCAATATTGCTGGTGCAGTGGGGTAGCCCTGTTGGCTCAGGTCTTGGGTTCGAATCCCGGGCCAGGGCCTGTGTGGAGTTTACATGTTCTCCCAGGGTTCCTCTGCGCAGTCTGGTTTCCTCCCACAGTCCAAATAAACGCAGGTTAGGCCAATTGGAGACTCTAAATTGCCAATAGGTATGAGTGTGTGAGAGAATGGTATGCACTGCTTGTCATTACCTGTCATGACTCATCACAGATCATGACAAGCATCACTGTCATAATAAAACCAGCATATTTTATAAGCAGAGGTGAAATACAACTGTTACTGAGTGACTGCTGCGTACATTATGTCAGTAGAGTGACATCGCAAGCTGTATTGCATTGTTAATACTGGTCACGACAGGTTTTATTCCACGCGTGTGACGCAAAGCCACTCAGAAAAATGTGTATTTAATCTTGTCTGAAATGAAAACAATAATATTTTCTTCAGAGTTCAGCAGGCTATCTATTTATACTCTCATAACTACATTATGGCAAAGGTGCTGCATGTCTTTCCTCCTGAAGAAAACCCATTCATTTTATTATATTTGCATGCATCAATACAAGAGCCAGACATAAGTAAAGCTGCGAGGAAATCTGTGCCATCGATGATGCAACGTCAAGGGGAAGAACTGTTAATGTCTTGAGTTTTTCTCTTCACTGATTGATTGATTTTGTCGCCATCAGTATTACGGCAGCATTAACTGAAGCTAGGTCTGAAAAGAAGGACATTTTCTGACATTCGAGAGAGCATCGCAGTCCTGTATTTTCTCATTGCCTTTTGTTACCATACTCAACCAAGCACTCTCTTTCACCTCTAATGTAATTCCCTGGAAAGCATGGCCATATAGAATGCATATAAAAACATAAACACTAACTTGCCTTTCATAAGATATTCTATACCATAAGCAGACACATTTCCATGTGTAATTGTTATTGTAGACCACGTTTTCATTTTACAGCTTTAAGCAATCAGGCTTGTGCTATTTGTGTTAGTGTTAATATTTTTGATTTGTATCATGAATGTGTCTCCAGTAAGTAAGGAGTCTGTATATAGCATTTTGCTGTAGCATAGTTGTGGTTAGTTATATAACAACACTGGTACAATATTATTTTGAACTTTCTTTTTAGACTTGTCAAGGAACAGAGGTTTTAAATTTCAGTGTGTCTTCCCAGTTCCCAACAGAGGTCACACAAATACAATAACAAATAATTAGTAAGTGATAGTCGTGGCATGTTATGGTAGGATTTATATACACTGGAATCATAGCACATGAGGTATATAAGGTAGGTAGAATACATGGTGATGTGTATAAAACTGCTGAAAATAATAGGCGGCAGATTATATCAGCATATTATTTCAGTATTTAAATTTCAAATTGACTTCCCACACTCCTGTAAGCTCTGCCCTTGTTTGTGCAACTCCAGTCCTGCGGGGACACGGTGTATCCTGATCTGTTTTTCATCTGATTACTCGAGGCTTAATTCTCTAAACAGCTGTGCACACGGACGTGGGTTCACTCCTAAATTCGACCACAGTACAAGGCATACACCGAAGGCACACGTGCAGTCCGTACGCAGAGCGCCCGTGGCCTGTGGCTTTTCTCCGAAATCTCACGTCGAGTCGAAGACCGTGCTGCATAATCTAATCTAGCAGAAGCAGAAGCTGTTCTGAAACGCTGGAACGAGTCTAAAATGAGGTACTGATAATCTGCATTGCGATTTGGTACCGCTCGTGTGGGCACTGGTGTCACAGCGATAACGTGTTTTGGTACCAAAAACCTAGAAGTCGTAAGTCCCAATCAGTCTCATGGCCCAGACCTAGCCAATTTTGCTAAATTTCATGCATTGGGATTTTCTGAACTTGGGATCTATGTCTCAACAGTTAAAAATAATTACATTACATTACATTACAGGCATTTGGCAGACGCTCTTATCCAGAGCGACGTACAACAAAGTGTATAACCATAACCAGGAACAAGTATGACGAAACCCCTAGAGAGAAGTACCGGTCCAAGTGCAGGGAACAACCGCATAGTTCAACTTGGACCCTGAAGGTTAAACTGATTAACACTAAACAACGAGAACGGCAACAACGCAGTCTATGGAAAAAATACAAGCAGTAGTTAAGACAGTTAATGCACCTAAGTCACCTAATAATAACATTTCTGTACTTGAAGCTTGACAATGTGAAGGAGCTAGATTTAAGAACGGGGTTCACCTTTGTTTTTTAAACAATGTTGCCCCGGTAGATGAGGGGATCAGGTCACATTCGTGTGCAATAAACTTTCTGGCACAGTCTGCCGGGAAGGTGCTAGAATTTTGAACCGGGCCCAGCAGGCCGCCAGTCCCATGGCAGCTTTTGAAAAAGCACAATATGTGACATCCCTAGTGGAATATGCCAAAATATAACTGGGCTTAACACTGCACTGCTCCAGAAAATTGCATGTACAGAAGGTTAGCTGTGTAAGTCACTCTGGACACAGAGTGCTGCTACAAGCTGAAAGGTAATGTAATGTAATGTAGTGTAATGTAGAGACTCTGTGCCAGCAGCATTAGCTGAACAGCTGGGAGAGTTTGTAGACAGAGTTTGTTGAGCCTTACTGCAGTGAGTCTGTACAGAGCTCTCCCTGGAGACACAGGTACAAAAATACATGCAGAGAAGGTCAACCTGGAGGGCAGGAGTAGGGGAGTGATAAATTGTCAAAATCGGACACCGTGCACGTTCACGCAGGTGTGCACACACACACACACACACACACACACACACACACACACACAGGTGAGGTCTGGGTTTGCAGACGGGGGCTTTAGACTTGAGAATACAGTCCGCATTACAGAAACGAGAAAGTGTTCCATGAGTAACTGCCTTTAAGCGTCCATTTCTTTTTTCTCCCCACCCCTCTCGTCTCCAATTTGGAATTCCGATCACACGCTGCACGTATAGTTGTTAAATAAACTTAAGGACAGCACTCTACTCAAGAGATATTTATTAGATCAGGGGAGGAAAAGGGAGCCTAGCGCATTTTGGAGACAAGCTCCTTCATCACTGGTGCTTCCCCTTTTTCTCTGACTCTGATGAAGGAGCTTGTCTTCGAAACGCATCAGCCTCCCTTTCTCCCCCCTGATTCAATGTATACCTCCTGTGGAGAGCGCTATCCTTTAGTCCTTTTAACAGCTTTATGTTACGCTCCACGGAGCTGCAACAATCTACAAGCAATTACAAAATTACACTTTTCATTCCTCCGAGTGATTTTAAATCCATTTGTCCATTTTTATTTTTTACCCGCTTATTCCTGGCCAGGGTCACGAGGGGTGCTGGAAGCTATCCCAGCATGCATTGGGTGAGAGGAATACACCCTGGACAGGACGCCAATATATTGCAAGGCACACACTCATGCCAACGGGAAATTTAGAGTCTCTGATTAGCCTAACCTGCATGTCTTTGGACTGAGGGAGGAAACCGGAGTACCCAGAGGAAACCCCCGTGGACACATGTAACCGCCACACAGACACCCCCCCTTTCCTCCACAACCCCAACCAAGAATAAGTGGGTTAGATATTGGATAGATGTATCTTCCTGGAAGAAGCACTGACACCACCTTTTTTTTGACTGTATATGTAGTCCATCTGGAGTGTTAGCGATGAGGAACTCAACAGAGAACCTGAGCTGATTACCCGCTTCCAGCGACCTCCGCGGTGCATGTGTTGCTACGGGAACTACCCCGCGGTGACAATGCAACCACATCTTGCTAACAGTCCTTATCGTACCCGTACCTCCGCTCGGCCCCCTTTTTCAGACGAGCCAGCGCTCTGCTCCAAAGCGCACCGTGTCGAGTCCCTGCTTCTCAGTACACACCCCGTTGTGCGGACATGAGTCAGAGTAAGGCTTTTCACATGCAGCTTAACAAGTGGCAGTTGCTGGCGGGTGAGGAGGGTGATGTCATCCTGGCCGACTGAAGCCGTGCCATCCCGGAGGACGGAGTGTGGCACAGTGGGTAAGGAACTGCGCTTGTAACCGAAAGGTCGCAGGTTCGATTCCCGGGTAAGGACACTGCCGTTGTACCCTTGAGCAAGGTACTTAACCTGCATTGCTTCAGTATATATCCAGCTGTATAAATGGATACAATGTAAAGTGCTATGAAAAAGTTGTGTAAGTTGCTCTGGATAAGAGCGTCTGCTAAATGCCTGTAATGTAATGTAATGTAATCCCAATGTAACGACAGAGTCAACTGTCATTGGCCTGCAGACCTGTCAGCCACAATCAGCGCTGGCACTGTTCAAATCTGATACCTGACTGTGTGGCCCATCCATACTCCACAGAACAGTGCCTTAAAAGATACCAGACCATAGAGCCCATCCACGCACTAGACCAGTGCCTTAACAGATATTACACTCATATTTCAAGTACAATTTTCGATTATAAAAGCATAATAGCAAAAGTATCTAATTCCATCCAGCTTTTGGTAGCTGTTGCTTGGTTTCCATGTGAGCTGCATGGACCTCGTCCACATTCAGACTATATTATATTGACTGGTTTTGACCTTTCCTCCTACGGTTTGCCACTGCAGGATGTACAAAAACAGGCTCATTATCAGGTTTGTGATTTTTGGTCTCGGGCAGAGATGGGAAGTCAAGGGGTCAGAAAGTAAAACTCCCGGCCATGTGTTTCCTCCACCCATGAACCCAGCCAGCTGTTTTCACTAATTAGTTCTGCCTCCCGGCTGAAGAATTGTGCTAATTAGCAAATCTAGACGATCGAAACAAAATATCGGAGAGGACCTTGACTTTCAGAACCAGGATTTTTCACCCCTTGATCGGGTTACATTCGTGGTTTCTCTCCACACAGGCGTCCTTATTAACTGTACCGACTTCTAAATTTCTGTGGATCGGGTTGTCTGATTAGTAATTATTAAGCAAATGTACTCAGAGGGTGGGGGGAGGCTGGGCAAGGAGGTTATGTCTGTGCCAGTTACTTTCTCAAAGAGCAAAAAATTCAAAAAGAGACATCTTCTTTTTTTCTTTTTTTCTTTTTTTTTTTAAAGAAAAACATCCCCTGAACTTAAGTCATGGTTCAACTATCCACAAAGTCTTATCACGTAGTATGTTTGTCTTAGGAACTTTACCTTCGGCTGCTTTGTGACCACAGAACACATACAAAAGCACATGCGTGCAACACGCACACACCCACACAAAAATGAATAACTCTTTTTCGCACAGACAGTATTGTGTCCATGAATCTAAGAGACTGGGTGTCTGGGCAGGATGGGCAAAGATGTGGAGATGAAGAAACGCAACAGGGGAGATTACCCAGCTTCAGTGGCCCCCACAGCACATAAGGTGCTCCACTACCCTGCAGTGACAACAAAACCACTTCTCACCTCAGAGCTTATTGTGCTGTCTATGTTCAGTCTCTTTCACACACAGTGAACTGTTAATCACAAACCTTCCCTAGGAAAAAAAAAAAAACTAAGGAAATGAATCACAAAAAAGTACATTTTGAGTGAAAGCATTGCATTTGCCGAAACAGCCTCAAAAGACAGGAAATTAAATCGATCGACCCTAACGCGAACAACAGCCTGCTCTCCACCAAGGTGTATCAGCACAGATCTTTGAGAGAAGGTTTGAATATTAAGAAATCTGCCCAGTGGTGAGTACATGTTGTCTGAATTACAGTAGACAAATACAGGGCTGTAGAAGTTGTCAAAGATCTGCGCTGATACACCATGATGGGGAGCAGGCCGATGTTAGCATTAGGTCTGATAGATTTAATTTCCCGTCTTTTAAGGCTTGTGGCAAATGCAAACATTTCACTTTGAACATAATTTTTTTGTGATTCATTTCCTTAGTTATGTTTGCACAAAAACCATTCATTTTTTTAATGCTCATTTTTAGGGGGTATCCACAACATAGTAATGGCGCAATGTAGCTATGCCAAAATTTGTTATTTGGCGAGTCTGTGGACATTATAGTCCACCTTTGAAATGGCATTGAGATTGGCTTACAAATGGCAGAGATATCGAGGTTCAAAAATCTGTGTCTCAATTCGCTACCGAGCTCAGTGTAATACGTGTGCGTGGAAGTAGAATTCAGCCCCGCTTGATGAAAGCTGACTAATGGCTTATAATATTAATTCACTGCATAATTCGTTTCATCAGATTTATGAACGGGCGTCGTGTCATCGTTATGCTTTCTGTGAAGGTCTGTCCTGGCACGATCCTTTTGATGGCTGAATGTGCCTTTTCTACGTGTCCGCGTTGCTCGAGACGGAAAAAAAAAGAAACGTTTCGTGAAAAGTTACGATGAAAAGCGAGCGGCGTGTTGACCTTCTGCGTACACGCACGGCGGAGCCCAGCATCAGCAGTCTGCTGGCGTCTAACTGGGCGGGTCTCTGTGCAGAGGAAACGAGTTGCGCTCCAAGGTCGCTACGTCCATTTAGTCTTCGGCAAAAAAATCGCCCGAGCGCTTCTCACGGGTGATGGAATATAAACAGGGTTACAGAGATCAAGGGCTGCATTAGCATCACAGCGGCATATAGCATAAGCCTGAGACGCTGCCTTGCTGTACAATATTTCAGAGATAGAGCTCAGATCAGTCAGTGAATTCATACATGCCTTTGCCGTATTGCTCATCCTACAAACAATTGGGAAAACTTAACTTCGACTGAGTTTTCACCCCTTGGTCAAGCAAAGTCGTCGCCTGGTCCAATCACATGCAGGTATGAGTCGCTGCTATGCACCCGTATGTCTATTTTTAGCAGTGCATGTGCATATATAACTGCCAGTAGCACAAGAACAAGCCACTGATAAATGTAAAAGTAGATGCACGTGTATAGCACAAACACCTTAACGACGGTAAATATATAAAAAATATTGCTCAGAAAAACTGAAGCATGGCCAAAAAATAAGGGGTGAAAGTGTTTAGCTTTTATGACTTATAAAATATTGACATTGAGGATGAATAGCTGCATAGAAATAAAGAGTATGCTAATTTCTTTTTAAGCTTTACATTCAGTTTCAAAGGCATCACACATAGAATTTCCATTGATTTGAGATTTGGGTTGACAGACAGGAAGGTTATGAGACGAGTGTGATGGAGGCGGGGCCAGAGGGGTGGAGCATGTGGGGTTTCCTCACAGTGACCAATGGGCAAGCTTCTAGGAGGCGTGCCCTTCACGGGAGTTGGACATGTACACATCCTCTGTCTCATGGTGTGGTCTTTTGGGATACCCATATATTTTCATTGCTAGTGCAAGGTATTATTGATTGGACTGCTTCAAGCCAATCACTAGCACTTACTGTGTAGGTTGTGAAGTTATTCTTGTGATGTTATCTCAATGAGGCCTGCTTAAGGCTTATCTGGTCCAAACTGAATATCTCGATAGGGCATATTCTTTTGCCATTTCAAACCAAGTGGTCAAGACAAATGGAACAGAATCTCATTGTTCCCATTTTAAAAAATAAAAAAGGACATTTTACAGTCTGCCTCAATGAGATAAATCATACTGTAGTGACTGTTCTCCAGGAAATGAGATGGTGGTTGAGATTCTGCGAAAATGGCAGTGGGCTTCGGGAAATGGAAGAATTGCATCCTGTCTCTGAAAAAAAACAGTCTCTCCTAGCCACTCAGAACAGAAATAAAACCTCTCAAAGCACTTCCTGTGGGCCGAGCCGAAAAATGACAGCCATAAAAAATTTCTTTAATAAATAAATAAATAATCAAATTAACAAAAAAACGCCACAGCATGCGCACGGACGTACATCGTTTCATGCCACAGGGCACGTCTCAAACAGACTGCAGGATGAACAGGAGGCAGTCAGGGTTATATTTTTCACTGAATATCCTGAATTCTCTGAGCCAAACAAACTGACAGAGGGTCAGACTGCGCGCACTGACCGCCCGCCGACATCCTGGGTTCTTCTGGCAAGGCAGCCGTCTATTTTTCAAAAGAGAGAAGAAGAAGAAGAAAAAAAACGGCTACCTCTGTAAGTTTCTGCACAGTGCACAAAGTAGGTACACGAGATTGAGAATTTACGAAAAACAAAAAAGAAAAAATAAAAGAAATTAAAAACCGCAAGGCTGCTGTATCATATCAACAATTCTCACCGGCTTGAGCCAAAGGTTGCGCTTTGCTGCGCCTTTGTGATTGGTGGCCACGGCTCGGCGAATAGCAGCTCGCTGTGGCCGCACCCAAAATGAATGAAGCCTCGCGCGCACGCTGCAGCCGTGAAGCCCTCGTTACGTCCTGCTCTTCGCCGGTGACGATTACGGATCGTCGGGCGAAGTACCTCATGCCATTAATTAATAGTGCAGTAATAGAGCTCTCCATACATAAGTATGATGACATACTGCACCCTTTACACATCACTTTTTAACCGTTACTGTACAGTACATACCACTTTGAATATACTGCATACTCAAATACTTTTTGACTATACTCAAAATTGAATATACTGCATTTTAAAAAAATAAAATAAGCAGACTTTCAATAGGTTTGAAAGTAAAAATATATTTCACAATTGTGTAATATACTGAGTTGTCTGAAAGTGGAAATAATTTATATATTTGGCCATACATTGTGAAGGTTTTGCAATTCATGTATTTAAATTTATTTCAGTTTTTTTCTGCATTGTCAGTATATCCTGTTAATGTAAGGATGATGCTGAGCCATTTGATAAAATAGGGCTCTGCTTGTCCAACTGCTTATTCCCCTGAGATCCAGAAACAAAAAAAAGTTTAAATGTATTATTTTTATTTTGTTATATACAGTACAGGCCACCTGTTTTTTTTTTTGTTTTTTTTTGTTTTTTTTTTACAAAGGTAGAGAAAAATTCAGTTATGCACATTTATTGAATAACAAACCAAAGTTTGAATTAAATCTTTTTTCCAATATTTGCCGAGAATACCACAAAAAGATTTTGAGTTTTACCTAAAAGTAACCTTAGACACGACTTTCCTCAAAATATCATTTGGCTTTCATTACAGGGGCATGTGTGTGTGGGTGTGCGTGTGTATGTGTGTGTATATATATAATTTTATATTTATTTATTTATTTTTTGCTATAATACCTGGGTCCTGGATGACAAAAATATGTCGCTGTGAAAATATTTTCCGAAACATTATTTTATTTGCCCCTTTTAGCGCCGGTTCCAGCCGAGAGAGAATGTGTAACGCAGCGGCTGAGGCCCGACACGGAGCGGTGACTCATCCGAGAGGCTGCACCCTGACCTCCGCCGAGAGGCTCTTATTCGCAGGTCTCATTGCCGCAGTTTAGCTTCCATTTCCCACCCGGCGCCCGGCGCCCCCGACCCCAAATCAGGCCCCCCTTGCATTAAATGCCTGAGTCAAGTAGCCTGAGTAATGGTGTAAATGGCAGGACCGGGGCAACTCCGCCTCAATTTTCCACCTCCCCGACGCGCCGCTGGTTTTCAAAGCACCGGGGCCAGGCCCGGGCTCGGGCATTACGCCAATTACTCATTTCAGCGAGTGCGTGGGAAAATCGGAGAAGGAATATTGGGCAGGCAGGTGAGGAGTGGGGTGGAACAGGGTGGGGTAGGGTGGGGTGGTACGGGGTGGGGGGGGGGGGGGGGGGGGGTGGGGGGACAGGGGGGAAGACACAGGGAGATGTGATCTTGGTGAAAAAAGAGTACCGTTAAGAAGAGCACCGCAACAATGACGATGGAGGAAAATAAACTATTGACCTTTCCATTGTAACTATGAAAGTGCACTGGACGATATACGGCGCATGCACGCATACAGACATGCCCACACACAAACACACATACACACACACACATACACAAACACACACAATCCAAACACATGGTTGAAACTACACACAGACACAGGGGCATGCAGACACGGACATAGACACACGTACACCCAAGACTTGTGAGACCCATGCACGGAGACTGTAACTGTACACAGTGAATATTGGAAGGGACACAGAATTGCTGGTTGATTGCCGAATCAAATTTGAAGGGCAGAGAGCAAACGGTATCTCATTCGCCCTAATCTTTCTCACAGCATGGATGGCAGATCCACGACTGTGTTTACAAATGACCACCTGCCTTTTTTTGCGAATGTGTGTATGGCTGTGGGTCACCGGAAGGATGACTTCTGTGGGATAACAGGAGCAATTTACCGGTCTGTTCTGGAGCTGGTAAGTGACGTGTGTTTCAGATTGACTCTGGCATACAGTACGTTCTGAGTTGATTCATCGTTAAAAAAACCACATTAGATCGATACCTACATCCAGTGCATTTGTTCAGCCACGTTCTGTACTCACACCTTAGCTACCTTTTTTTTTTAGAGCAGTAGCATTTACCCTCGTTGCGGACATTTTGTTCTTTCTGTTCATAACTTAAAAATGACTCACGGGAGGCTTGTTTTTGCATGTTGCGCGGCGACGGCGGCTAATGCGAGGCGGGAGAAGTGCAGAATCCACTGTCCTCAATTAGCCTCCCGCTTCACCTGCTGCTGTAAACTTCACTTAATGATTCATCTGCTCATTAGGCACCCGGAGAGTCTACTCATGAGGAAATTAAACTGATAAGGATCTCGCTGCTGCCAAAAACTCTGTCCTTTGAGTCAGTTTCACGTACTTGCTAAGTTCATTAGCTAGCATGACTTAATTTTGTTAGCTTTGACTAATTGTTGGCTTAAACTGAGACGCCGTGACACTATGGAGCTAATGTGCAGTGTGGCGTTTACGCGAGAAAAACAACCGAAGACAGCGGACCTCATCTATGGAGGCTTATCAGTTAGCCCCCTTCCATATTTTCCTTCAGATAATGAGAAGCTGTGTGATTATCTATTTCAGGTTTTCACCATGATTTCAGAGAGAGAGAGAGAGAGAGAGAGAGAGAGAGAGAGCACCCACACAAGACACAAAAACAAATAAATGGAAAGCTTCAGATTTGTCCATCACAGGTTCCAGGAAAACATTTTTTTTTATAAAAACAAAAAAGAAAAAAACAAATTGGAGCTGAAGCTTTTAAGCTTTCTGCTGCTCAGCTGCCCATTTCTCCAGCTTTTTTTTGTTTCCTAGTCAAGGAACAGATGGAATGCAGACTTGGTTCACCCACATATAGCTGAGGTTTAACACAGATCAGATGTAGCCTGGCTACTGCATGCCCTATTAGACTAGAAAACTATACATTTTCAACCAAATTGAACGCCTGAACACTTTGTGGCATTTCACCAACATTTCACCACAATAATGCTCACTGGGCAGTTCCTCTTCCTCTGTCTCCCTGACGAGTAGACTCAGCACGCACGCTCCCAGTCCCAGTGCTGTTACCGTGGAGACGAGCACACCTTTCAGCACGTAAGCCGATTAGGTAACAGCCCAGGTGCGTGCGCTCACGACGCCAGTGGGCGTGGCCGAGACTACTCAGAACCTCCATCGGATTGAACCTCACATTGAGGTCCCGTGCACTGGAAGCCCCACGCTGTGCATTTTGGACATAGTAACAAGATGCGTGCGGTTTCAAATAACTGTTTTATTTAGAGTTTTCCCTCAACTTAAATAGACTTTTTGGTTTCCCCGCTGTGATTGGGATCCCTGAATCTAAGTCTTACTTCATTAGGCGCACAAGTGCCTTCCGAAGTTGTTTGTTTTTTTCGGCTTTTTCGGCTCAGAAGATGAAAGTCCGCGAATGCGACAAATTGCATTCCGTCTCATCGCCTCCACAGCCAGCGGACGCTTTCAGACATCTGTGCCCGTCCTTGTTCAGAGCGTGAGATGTTATTGGGAGGCCCGCCAACACGGTCTTTAAAAAAACAAACAGCATTTCCGATTGTTATACTCCAGCTGCGCCGGGGGTGTTGTTCTCAGCGCATTTCCGTTTAAAACTCCGTTTAAAGTGAAGAACTGTTTAAAAAAGAAAGAAATAAATAAATACATAACACTGCTAATGGATTTCAGAAAAGGAGTTACTTGGTTCAGCGCCGAAGCTCGAGGAGAAGAAATCTGCACACGCTCTCGTTGTTTTTTATTTTTTGGACTCGTTCATCGCTCATCCGTATCCCGGCGGGGAACAACGAGCGAGCGCGTCATCGATTGAAAGGCGACGTCCAAAAGGGCGGCGCGTTCTCGCCGTCGTTCCCGCCGCCGACGCCCTTGCGGCAGGCCGTGCCCTCGGACGTGCACCCGCGACGACGTGCCCGCACGGCAAGCGGCGTCCCCGCCGCGGGCATTACGCTGAAGCTCCGCAGTAATCGCATTAAAACCCCCGCGGCACGCACAGGCCCACCCCCCCCCCCCCCCCCCCCCCCCCCGACCCCCGACTCTAAGAACGTTCCCCGTAATGGAAAAGACACAAAACGCCACTCGTGGAATATTGCGGTCGTCACCTTTGGGGGAAGTGTCCTTCGGAGTAATTGCATTCGAGGTAAAACGGGGAACTTCCCGATTTAAATGCGA